>NC_053024.1:657440576-657711507 GCF_003073215.2 Triticum urartu | reverse complement strand
GTCTACTTTCTGTACTTGTATGTAAATATTTTTTTATTAATATAAATGAAATGTTGTAGAACTTCGAAAAAACCCCACAAAACTTGTAATTTTGATGTCAGGCTACAGCTAAGACTGTTAGTTAGTTCACAACGCTCTACTTCTCAAGATTTCTTGGATCAATGGTTTGCACCAACACGAAGTTCAGTCAATGTTTGCAACAGCTAATGCGTGCCTGGTTGGATATTGCTCCGTACGTGCTATCACAACGATCTTTGAGTTCATCCAACTTGCCACTGAAATGTGCTCTAAGCTACACATCCATCCTCATGCTCGATGACTTCCAATTTATACGTCTTTGTGATACCACTCCAATTATTAACATCTCTGTTTTCAAGTCTGAATTCTTGGCAGAATACAACTTGCCTATAATAGGGAGAGTGGTGACAGAGCACACGAGCTCGCTTGCTCCTGCTAGGTGGACCAATGAAACATCGTGATGTTCGAGCTAGCATTCAATGGTTGCGGAAACATGGGTGAGTTTACGCAGGGAAAAGGCAGTCATGTGGACGTGGGCCTGTATGATAAAACAATGACGTGGGTGGGTGTAGTAACGGAGAGCTAACGATGTTCAGTCGTTACAGGATGAAGGACACTTTTTTTGAGTTGGGATGCAACACTTCGTGTGTAAAACAAGTTAATTTGGAGCGAACACACTTCCTCTAAAACCGATTTTTTTAAAAGGGAAAACTAAAAAGAGTTAGCAACACACTTCGGAAAAAGCTAGTGGGGGGAACACTCTATTATTATTTATCTTTTCCGGTTTTATTTACATTTTTTAATTTTTCTATTCTTTTTGGTAACTTGCATGCGCTAAAAAATATAAATAGTGGACGTACGTTAAAGAGTGGATATAAAAAAGTTCATGCATATTTGAAAAAATATGTTTATATGTGTGTGAAAAATTACTGCCGCGTGGAATATCCTAAGGAGAACGTGTGCCTAGAGATTCTATGAGCGGGCGAGCTAATGCGCTCCTATGACCATCCGGATATAAATACATTTGAACTACATGTATAAACAAATTGCCTCTCAAGCACAATGACAAATAGTCGTCTTGCCAAAAGATCTCATCAGCTCTCAACTTTCATAAGTTATGATGGCTTTCGATACTCTGTACATGTTCAGATTCAAGCACCGACCGAACAATCTTATATCTTGTGCTACCAAACATTAATTGCTCTCATGCTACCATTTAAAAAAAATCCATGGTTAAAAATTAAAACAATTGTGTGTACTTACAATGTGTAGGAATTTCAAGTTAAAAAACAAAATACACATGTAGAAACAAAAATGGTAAATCCGAATGTGAACAGTGTCATTTTACCTTTTGTCTTTTAGTGATACTGTCAAGATGAATTTGCCTTATTTGTTTCTCAATGTGTATTTCAAAAAAAATTATTAGAAATTTTTACAGATTGTAGACACATGTCTTGTGAACACTCATACTAATTATTTTCAGAATTTTTTGAAACACATTTTTTTTTTGAAAAATGATAGCATGGGAGCACCTAACGTGTGATAGAACCTGATATTCTCGGCATCTTAAAAGATTGTCTCAAAAAAAACTTGTGATTAAAAGAAGCTAGCAACACACTTCCTCTTAAAAAGGAAAAGGCTGGGAACGCACTATGTGAAAAAGTGCGAGCATGCTCTGTTACTACTTTTCATTTGTGTTTCTATTTTCTTTTTACATTTTTTGGTTTTCTTTAATCTTTTTGTGTTAAAAATGTCATGCACGTCAAAAAATGGTCATGGATATAAAAATATTCATGTCTATTTAAACGTTTCTCGTATATTAAAATCTGGCCCTTTTTTTGATTAAAAACGGACATCTTGTTTTCGCAATATTTCATCGTTCAAATAAAAAATCAAGCATAAAAATTATTCATAGTGTATTTAAAAAGTACTCATCATGTAATTAAAGAGATCATAATGCGTTAACACTTTGTATACTTATATGAACATTTTTTTAAAGCATCAACATTTGAAAAAAAAAGTGTTCACACACATTAGACAAACTTTCGTCATGTGTTTCATTGTCTAATTTCAAAAATGTTTACGGTTCATTGAAAGTGCTCATTATAATGAAAAATTGTTCATCTTGTACTCACAAGTCACAAGGTCCATCATGCACTTTTTTAAACACCGTGTGTCAATTCAACAAAACATGTTGATTGTGTATTAAAAATGTTCGTCACATATATTAAAAATTAATGGTCGTGTCACGAAAAGTGCTCATGTATGTATCATAAGATGTATGTATTTTTTCAGTTGGAACCTGTTTATTGGGATTATGGTACCGACTTTCAGCATACATTATTCAACATTTGAATCCAAGCTAGGCGCAGTAAAGCGTAGACTATCACAACCTGCCGTCACGGCATTGTCTCACTCCGTCAACTCGATCATGCCCATTACAGTGCGCGCACGGTTCCCTATGTGTATAGTACAAACTAGCATTCCTACTGCCATAAATGGTGTTGCCACGAGACGTTTGTGCCGTTGATCCACATAGCAGGATCAGGTGAGCCCGTCCACGCCAAGGAGTTTTCGCTATTGTGGAGTACAATGGCAGATTGCAAACTTCTCGTGTAAACAGATTAACTGTGTATCCAGTATCCACATAACATCCTCGAGTTTCATGTACTTCTATTTTTAGAATTCTAAATTGTTTCACACTGTTCGCAGAAACTCGTGATACTGATGCCAAAGCACTTACTGTAAACCGAGCTGGTTTCAGTATCAAAATATATATATGGATCAGCAAGGACGATAAGTAGTCACAAGCTGAGTGGAAACAACATATTTCAAAAAGTACTTCTTTATACTAATTAATTTTGCGAAGTGGTGTATACATCACTGCCACAACATTTGTCAACTATATTAAAGAAATTATTCATAGCTTGATACAGCTTCACATAAATGCTTTGAAGTGGTTCTATTCCTGTGAATTTTGTTGGTATGAATTAATGAAATGTGGCATGTCTTCCCAGTTTATTTTTGAAGTATTTGTCGTGTGGGAAACTGAGAACTACTAGGGGGTCTGGAGGAGAGATGTGGAAACCTGTTGTGATTTTGCAAAGACACAACACTTTCAGGGGGCAAAACACAAACGTTATAAGAGGGCATATGTAAATAGACTAGTGAAATGATCCTGTCCATTCCATGCAGATCTGACGCACCACATGGTCTTGGAGCATGGTATCATCGCATGGACTGTAGCACTGGATATTTTCCCTTCTTAACTTATCTGACAACAAACTTACAAGAATGTAGCTTCTTAATGTGTGCCATGAGCACCCATCGTCGGAGATCCACCCCTGCATAAGATACAACTGAAACCACAGGCTGATCGAGATCGACCCCAAACACCACAAATACAAGAATACAGAGTCGGCATGGTCAAGCAATGAAATTGCTATAACCACTGTGCATGGCTGGAGTTTACCAGAAAATTGACAAAAGAACTAAAATGGTGTGCGACATATATTCACTTGACAGAAATCTTTATGTAGTGGAGTGAACAAAATAAGAGAACTCATCCAGAAATGGTCTCACAAGAGTTTACCCCGCAAAAGAAAAAAAAAACATGAGTACCAAACCACGCAGTCATGGAAGTTCACTCTCAAGTGCCCATGACGTAGCTGGAGCACCACTGCCAGCACCACCAGGACCACCACCTAAACCACCAGGAGGAAGAGGAGCTTGGGCCTCGGGACTTGGCCCTGCAAAATGAAACTAGAGTATAAGCCACATGGCACAACAGCATTACGGCAGATGGTAGAAATCACACAAATAAGATGTCAAGCAAAAAGCTTGGCCCTGCAAAATGAAACTAGAGTATAAGCCACATGGCACAACAGCATTACGGCAGATGGTAGAAATCACACAAATAAGATGTCAAGCAAAAAGCTAGTGTGTGGCATTAATAGGGTGATAAAGATTGCATGTACTCGTAGTATAATATCTAAGGGGTCATCGAAGACAAGGAACAGTTAACAGTCCTAGCTTTGGCAGAAAACAATCTGTACTGCAGCCCTCAAATACAGCACTGATAAACTAAACTTTATAGACTAGGAATATACTAGTATCTCACAACGATGGTGTGTTTTTGTTGTAACCTATGCTTAGCATCGCAATAACTAAACCCTGTGAACCCCTGTTAGGAACACCACTAAGGGCCTCTTTGATTCAGAGGATTGTTAAAATGAAGGAATATGAAAAATGCAGGAATGAGGTGACATGTCCCATAGTATCCTACAGGATTTGAAATAATGTTTGATAGCACGGAAAAAACAAAGGAATTCTACAAAGAGGTTTGAGTGGATGGAAATTTTCCTCCAAAATGTAGTACAAATGGATCCTATGGAAAAATTCCTAAGGATGCCAATCCTACGAATCAAACGAGCATCACAGGAAAAATTCCTAAGGGTTTAAATCCTCCAAAAATCCTATGCAATTCCTTTGAATCAAAGGAGCCCTAAGATGAATAGTTTGACCTCTCTTCACTGCATACAACTACAGAAACAGTTAAGGTATAAACTTACCAAAAAGAATACATTAACAAAAATTGGTACAGCAGAATTATTGAGAATAACCTGAAGGTTTTTCCTTAAAAACATCCCAACGGAATCTCAAGTTATGCTTCACGGTATTGACTGTGCGGATGGTGCTTTTGAGTGGACGTTTATCTCTGTAATCAGAATCCTGAAGGAACGCATCTTCGTCTCCCAAAATTGCTCGAATCGTGTGCGAAACACATATAGGAAGATGAACCAGGTCATACCCTCCTTCAAGAGCTAATACCATTTTTCCTCCTGAGAAGGGCAATAACTGGACAAAAACAAAATTAGTTACAGAAAATTATAAAGGAAGATCTAAAACTCCAGAGCTGCATTTACAATAGAGGGTTAAAACTATTAGCACCTTACGGACAAGCGTGCCAAAACCCTTTGCAGAAACATTGCAACCTCCTATTTCTTCACCTTCCCCTACAAAAAGTAATACCTTACCGAATAAACATGTAGATAGCAAACACAAAACCACAAACTAGAATTAGATTTCTTACCAGCATCATAACCAGCAGAGACGAACACTATTTCTGGCTTAAACGCAGTGGCCACAGGGCTGAGAAGTTGATCGCATACGTAAAGCATGTCGACATCATTAAAACCTTTCTTGAGAGGAACATTTATGTTATAACCCAAGCCCACCCCTCACCAATATCGTTTGCGCTATTTTTTGATGCAGGATAGTAGAGATCACGCCTGCACACAATAATTAACAGTTACTCCCTCTGTAAAACAACACAAACAGCTACAATATGCAAAACAGAAGAATAACACTAGAAAACATTAATAGCATACGTATGTGTGGAAAAGAAAAGAACTTGTTCGCTTCCATAAAAGAGTTCCTGCGTGCCATTGCCATGATGCACATCGAAATCAACCGCCAAAACTCTTTCCATGTGCTGCAAATAATGTGCGGTGATAAATTAGAGAAACTATAGAAATCTACATAAGATATGTTAAGCTTAGTAGATAACTTGTTGAGTACTGTTCCTAAACTAGAACAGGACATTTCTATATATACTGATGGTGATTTTTGTAGTTTACTTGCCGGATTCCAGGGTATGTGCCATTGTAGATGCAGTAGAGGTAGGTACAGATAAAAAATAGTAGCATGTATCTTGAGCTTACGTTTAAAAAAAAGGCAGTGATATGAAAATGCAATAATAATTCTGAAAAATAAAGAGCACAATGTAATATCTCACATGGTGGTCAACAACATGTTGAATAGCTATACCAACGTTGTTCAAAAAGCAGAAACCTTCAGAAATCTTATAAGCATGATGCCCTGGAGGTCTGATTATTGCAAAAGCAGTCTCATAATACTCTTCAACCACAAGGTCGGAACCCTAAACAATAAAATCAATGTAAGTTGACAAGTAAATTTGACAAGATTGATGAAGGTGTAGTTTTATCATTACCCTTATCACGGCCCCAGCTGCACTGTAAATAGCTTCGGTAGTTCCTTCAGAAGAGAATACACTAACTCCAGCCACTTTAGAAAATTTTGCGTCCTGCTCCTCATCTGTCAATGGCAAATCATCAACATAATCCAACTGCTCAGGATCATGGATAGCCAGAATTATCTCACGATCAGCACTATCAAACGGTTCCCTCTCAGTTCTGCAAAAACACCAGATTATGGTTACAGTAATTGTTATTAGTACTTGAACAATTGTACTAGCATTAGACATATTCCTTACTAGGCACAACTCACCTGTCAAGAACACCATCTTGATTCAATGTATTCATTATTTCAGAAATCCTAGATGCCTTTTCATATTTATGATCAGTGTCCTTATCCTGATGGGACTTCATCCTATCATAATCATGTAAGATGCAGACTTTTGATTTTTGCGACTGCTGTGAAAAAAAAGCAAAAATGTGTCAAAGTTCTCAAAGGAGGATGGTGTATAATTGCTAAGAGATTTGTGAATGGGCACAATCAGCACCAGATTTTCTCAAATCAAGTAACTATACGACATGAATGTACACAATCAGCACTATATTTTCTCAAATCAAGTGACTATCCGACATGTGTGTAGAGGGGTGTGGTAAGAAACAATGATTCTTCAAAAAAAAAACTTGTTTTCCAATATTTCATAAGGTCAGCAGTACATTTTATCAAAATCATGTGAATACACACAAACCTAAATTGTCAGGATTTGCTGATCCACACCTACAAGGACTTCCATACTTGCAGTATGAGTGGTAGATCTGCATATACCATATAGTGAGGAAGTTCTGGGTTGCGGACCAAGAAATTATTATAGACAATCTGAATGATGCCTGTTTATACTGAACAATTACATCTGATATTTGTAGTCTTCTGCTTGACATACAGAACATTTTATTCGATAACTTCATTGTTCTGGTGAAAGCTAAACAGTGACTGTGTCACCTGCTATCAATGTCTAACTAGTTTTGTCCTTTACAACCTGTTTACATAGGGATGGCTCTGGATATATGTGTGTAAGGGGGTGTGATGCAGTAAACAATGATGCTTGATAATACCTTGTTTCCCGACATCGCATAAGAGAGGCTTGCAGATGTCTGATCAGATGTAACAGCAGCTAGCTCAGATGTTTCAGCAGCTTGCTGGTAGGATGTTTCAGCAGCTGGCTGGTCAGATGTTTCAGCAGCTGGCTGGTCAGATGTATCAACAGAAGAAACCTGCTGAATTTCACTTGCAATAGAAGATATGCCAGTTCCTTCAGGTATCTCTTCAAGCTACAGAAACGACAAAATAAAGATGTAATCAGTTTTGCATGTCTGCACATTAGTGCACACAAACATCCAAGATGATAAAGATGCTGATGGCTTACAAGTTTAAAGAGAGGCTTCTCAGTGCCCTTGAGCTTAATACTCTTCTTCCAATTCTTTTGGCGGCAACCAGTATGTTTCTCCCATACATTCGTAGACATCACGACTGGAGTTAGATTTTTCAAGCAAATTTTGCATCGACATTCGATCCTGCCAGCAAAAATGGTGCATTGGTCCTTATTGCTTCTGGTGTGTGGTTTGTAAGCATCGTAAGAATATCCGATCACAAAAGGTAACTGATCCTTAATGGGTGGTTGCTACAGTACCAACTAAGAACCGACCTAAAAGTAACTTGCTTATGAACCAAGTGAAGATTAAAGAACCAATTGCACATACAATTTTTTGGTTAATCAAAATACTCCCTCCGTCACGGTTTAGAAGGCGCGCTTGGAAATTCTCTGGGACCTAGGTAGTTATCTATTGGTTGTGAGATGGGCTCAAAAATAGCATTCACACTACGCATGCATATAGAAATAGTATATCGGAGTACTAATTAGCTACTATAAATAAATGCAATGCACCCTAAACCTTGTCTATTATGGAAACGCACGCAAATTTAACTGTGCCTTCTAAACTGTGACAGAGGGAGTAAAAAATATTAAATTCAGATAGAGTATTCATAATTAAGCAAATATAAAGAAACATGTAATCTGATGATTCGGTACACAATAAGCCAAATACTTACATTTTTTCTACTGGTTTATAGACTCCTTCCTTTCCAGCACACGACACAATTATGGGTTCAGGTGATTTTTGCTTCAAAGTGCTGGCAAATATATTATTAGGAATGTTAGAAGCTGGCATTTACTCCCTCCGTCCCAAAATAAGTGTCTCAACTTTGTACTAGCTCAAGTACAAATTTGTACTAAGCTCAAGACGCTTATTTTAGGACGGAGGGAGTATAATATAAGAATCAATGAACATTCAGATGGGAAGAAATCAGTAACTCACCTAAGTGTCAATACATCTTTGCATTCAGACGTACAGCCAGGGCAGAAATACTCTGACTTTTCTACCTTCTACAAAACAATCTACAGTTAGCGAACATGTCCAATTAGGAGCACTGCACACATATATATTATGATATTAAGAAGAGCAAAAGAACCTCCATGTCACGACTGCAATTAGGGTCACGCTCAACATGGAGCCACATTTGACAACGGTCACAACAGACCTAACAAGAAAAACATTATGGCAATGCCAACAATAAGCAACAGCATAATAAATCTATAACATCACTATAGCAGATTCTAGGCTTACCCAGTCTTTCTCTAGGGGATACCATTTCTTATTGCAAATTCCACAGTGATTCTGTGACTGCAATAGCAGCAGACACAATATACAATTTACCAATGTAAGGGACTATATTAAAACAAACAACTTAATAGAACATACAAAACAATTTATTAAGATAAACGTGCAATTACATAACCACTTACATCATTAGTACACATGATACTTGCAGTATGGTCTTGGAGCTTCTTGGGACTACTCACTTCTGGTACTTCTAGAGCTGTTGAACAAAAGCATCACGGATCAAACCATGAGAAGGAGTGGGGTTTTATATTAAACAGAAAAAGAATGTTACCATTTTCTTGCACAACCAAGGAATCCCTCAATATAAGACGTCCAGGAATATCAAGCACAAAAGTTTCCACAAAGCTCCTAGGCTTGTTATCAGCCGATTTGATTGTTCCATAAACGGTCAGCATTACAGAACTTTGCCCAGGAATCGATAATAAATCAAAATGTGATGCATGGAATTTCATTTTGGTTGATGCCCTATACAGATAACTCTTAATTTCCTGTTCAAAAATAATAACGATGTTACCACACAAAAAAATACCAGTCAGGATATTACACTACATTTTGTTAAGGCAGTAACCTTTGCAGTTTTCAGATTAAGTCGACGGCCATTGAAATTCCAGACAAACTCAGCATCGTCGGCATAGAAACGATACAATCCTAACAGATTAAAGTTTAGGGCACAGTAGAAGTTGTGAACAAACTTGGCCTGAAAGATAAACTTAAAAGTATCAGGAAAGAGGACACGAATTGCATAACCCTAATGAAAACTGTAACGAATCCAACATGTGACCATGGCGTTAAACCCTAATCCCTAATGTATTTGACGTTCAAGGGAGAGTACCACTTCAGTACGCCCCTCAGCAGGGGCGCCGTCGGATCGTAGATCAATAGGGTGCAAAGTGGTGGAAGCGGCGTCGACAGAGACGCCCATAACCATCCGCTTCCCGTCGGAGGCGGCGGCGACTCGGAGAGGACTCTGCTTCCCGTCGCCGGCGACTCGGAGAGCAGTCTTCTTCCCGTCGGCGGCGTTTCTCTGAAACGTTCACAAATGATGAGATCACGCTCTGCGTCTGCATACAACAAACGATAGGACTCGATCTGACTCGAAGGTCTGCAGATCAGCGACGAGAGATGCTTACCGAACTCCTCCGAGGACGAGAGGAGGAGGAGGCGCCGGTACCAGCTTTCTCCCCAGCCATTAGGACGGGAGGCGGTGGCAGATCGCGATTACCACGGGAGGCGGGGAGGCGGCGGCAGATCGCGATTACCACGGGGTGCGGGGAGGCGGGCGGCGGTTGCAGATAGCGATTAGGACGGGGGCTCGCGCAGCTCCAGCGATTGTTTCGCCAGGAGGAAAGCCAGAGCGACCCCACTACGACCCTACGACCCAGCCCAGCTTTACCAGGCCTTGCAGCCCACTACATGGAAAATGAAAAAATGACAGAAAAATTAATATAAACTACCACATCTCAAAAATATTTTCATGTATAACAGCTAGTAAACAAATAAGGAAAATGACATCATATATATAAATCATGCATGACAGGGGCGTGGCTAACGCGCACGCCTAGGAAGCGCGCTCGATTTTGGACCACATCGATCCACTACTAGAAAATACTTATAGGTGGATGCTTAACACTAGTGATGGGTAAGAGCCCCTTTCGCGATGGATCCAGGCTTTGAGACCTCTCCCAATGCATTGGTGCTAAAGTGGGGTGCTAAGTGCATTAAAATGCTTAGCAACTAATGTCTCCAATGCATCGGTGCTTAGCTTTTGTAGCTAAGCCTCCTCTATTTAATTGTTTAATAATAAAACTCCTTCATGTATTGGTTGGTAGTCTTTTTGTCTAGGTCCACGTGCTTAGCATTGGTTCTTAGGGCATCTCCAATGGTTGTAAGATAGTTGTTGGTAGACTTTGCCACATAGGATTTTTGATGATGTGTCATACAATAAATGAGGAAAGAGAGGAAGGTTGTATGTACATGAACCAACACACATTGCACAAGCTCCAATGTAGAATGAGAGAGCACCCCATTTATTATCTCACATCCTATTGGGCAAACTAGATACAACCAATTGGAGTTGTTGTATGTTAAGGTGTTGGTTGATGACATGACATATTTTACCAACAAGCTAACATACAAACTATTGAAGATGCCCTTATTAGGGTCACCATAATGTTCACTCTCCTCTTTAAATGCTTTGCCACATCATATTTTTACCTATATGGCACCCTTAGCACCTGTACACCGTCGAGCACTGGGAAATGCCTGAGCGCATGTTCTATTCTCTTTCGCGGTAGGTCGCACATGTCCTGCAATGTTGCAGAAGCTGAGGCACCCGCAAGGTGGCTGGCACAGCCGTGGCGGCAGCGGAGGAGGTGGGCCAGGCCCAGGTGGCTCCAGAATAGGTGGATGCTTTGGTGGGGAAGGCCCCCCTAGGTTTGGCACATCCATGAAGATTTTTTCTGAGAGAGATTAGATTAGGAAAAAATTGTCACACCCCGCACAGGAATTGGGGCGGATCGAACAGAGTAATCTCAGATCTCGTGCGAGAGAAAAGGGGAAAGTAGGAGCGAGAACTAGTGTTTGTATTGATATAAGATGTATGATTGTATCATAGAGATATTCTCAGCATAATTCGATAGCGATTACAGAAGGCAGCGGCTAGCTTTATAGCTACAGCTGGCAAATGGATGAGACCGAACAATAACGACAAATGAAACGGTACAGTAGATGGTAACGGTTGGTGGAGTAGGCGAGCCCTGTGAGCCGTACGATGCGCCGAACCGTTTTGCACCAGAGCCGTCCGATAACTGAAGATAATAAGCTGCTCCTTGACACTTGGGCCTGACAATACCCCCGGGCGAAAACGAACTTGTCCTCAAGGAGTTGTTCGGTTGAACCACCTGTCGATGGTGCTCTTGAAGAATGTAGGGAACGTTTTCTTCATGAATGACGCTTCTTCCCACGAAGCTTCATCAGGAGGAAGGTTTGCCCATTGTACAAGCCACTGAACCACAGGCAGGTTGTTGCGGGTATATCTGGCCATGGGCCGGGCCGGGCCGGGCTTGGGCCGGGCCTAAAAGAGCCCATGGTAGAAAACTGAGGCCCAGGCCCTCCCAAGCCCTACCATCGGGCCTACTTTTCAAGCCCAAGCCCGGCCCATCTCGTAAAAAGCCTTGAAAAGCCCTTAGGGCTTAGGGCCGTGGGCCGGGCCTCTTCCTTAAAATGCTAATATGCCAAGCCCAAGCCCGTCCAGGCCCTGCTGATGGGCTCAAAACTCAGGCCCAAGCCCGGCCCACGGACAAGCCCATTGGGCCTAGGCCCTGGATTTTAGGGCCGAGCCTGGGTGGGCCGACAAGGCCGGGCCTGAGATGGCCAGGACTAGTTGCGGGGTACCTGATGGGTTTCCAGAACGAGAACTGGTTCAGTCTGAATCATCCCATCTGATCGAACCAGGGGAAGGTCTGCACACGGAACAGCTTTAGGGCCGACATGTTTCTTCAACTGGCTAACATGGAAGACTGGGTGTATGTTGGTAGCGTCAGGCAAGAGCAGTTTGTACACGACACGACCCACTTTCTTGATGATCCGGAAAAGTCCATAGTACTTGCTCTGAAGTTTAATATGTGTACGCAGACCAAAAGCATTGAGGCGGTACGGTTGCATTTTCAAGTACACCATGTCCCCAACTTCCAGAATTCTCTCTGTATGTTTGCGATCAGCGTATTTCTTCATTCGCGCCTGAGCTGCTGCCAAGTTGGATTTTAAGTGCAGTAGCAAAGCATCTATGTCCTGAAAGAACTGTTGTGCATCGCCGTGCAGCTAGTCAGGGAGAATGTTTTCTCCAATATTAGGGGGAGGGAATCCATAGGCTGCTTCAAACGGTGTCTTCTTGAGGGAGGAGTGGTAGGAAGTGTTGTACCAGTACTCTGCCATGGAGAGTTGATTTGCCCATTTTTTTGGTTGTGTGGATGTCAAGCAATGCAAGTAGTTCTCGATGCACTGGTTAACTCGTTCTGTCTGACCATCAGATTCCGGATGGTAAGCAGTGTTGTAGCGGAGGTCACAGCCCATGCCCTTGAATATATCTTGCCACAATCTGCTCGTGAAGATAGCGTCTTTGTCAGACACAATTGCCAAGGGAGGGCCATGTAGCTTGATGACATTATCGATGAACGCTTGAGCTACAGTTTGTACTGTATAAGGGTGGGATAAAGGAATGAAGTGGGCAAACTTAGATAACCTGTCGACCACCACAAATATGACATCTTTCCCATTTGATTTTGGTAGCCCTTCGATGAAGTCCATGCTCAAGTGTGTCCAAACCATATCAGGTAATTGTAATGGATCCAAGTAACCAGGGTATGGGCAGTTCTCACCTTTATTCTTCTGACAGACAAGACACTCAGAAACAAAACGATCCACTTCCTGTTTCAGACCAAGCCAGTAGAAGATCTGTTTGATCCGTTGGTATGTGGCATTCATGCCCGAGTGACCTCCCAAAGCAGATGCATGTAATGCAGTTAGGAGCTTCTTTCTCAAGTCCACATCCTTTCCCACATATATTCTACCCTTGTGCCTGATGATGCCCGAGTGTAAGGTGTTTTGGTCCACGGCACGGTTAGGAGATAGGAGCAATTTTTCCAGCAGGGATTTGCAAGCAGCATCATTGCAGTAAGAGCTTTCCACTACAGAGATCCACTGTGGAGTTGCCAGGGAAATTGCCATTACAGAGTGTTTTCTGGAAAGTGCATCAGCAGCAATATTTTCTTTCCCTTTCTTGTACTGCAATGTGAAATTCAGTTCCAACAACTTCAACATCAACTTGTGTTGGATACTTGTAGAGATCTTTTGGTCAGTCATAAATTGCAGACTCTGGTGGTCTGTTCTAATTATTAGGTCATTGCCCAAAAAATAGTGTCTCCACCTCTTCAAGGCTGCAATGATAGCAAGGGCTTCTTTCTCATAAGTTGAAAGAGCAGCATTTCTTGGGCATAAACTTGAGCTGTAATAAGCTAAGGGTCTTCCACTTTGCATCATGACTGCTCCAATACCTGCTCCTGATGCATCTGTTTCCAGAACAAATGGCTCAGAAAAGTTGGGCAAGGCCAGTACAGGAGCTGTAATCATGGCTTGTTTAAGAGCTTGGAAAGCTTGTGTTTGAGCTGTGGTCCATTGAAAGTTGTCTGTCTTGAGAATATCATGCAATGGCCTGGCTATAATTCTAAAGTTCTTCACAAACCTTTTGTAGTAACCACATAATCCTAGAAAACCTCTTAGTTGAGTGGGAGTAGTGGGTACTGGCCATTCAGCTACAGTAGATACTTTGCCAGGGTCTGTGGAAACTCCTTCACCATTAATTACATGCCCAAGATATTCCACCTGCTGGACAGCAAAGACACATTTGGAAAGTTTTGCAAAGAGCTGGTGTTCTTGGAGCAACTGAAGGACAATCTGCAAGTGAGCTATGTGTTCAGACAAGGATTTACTGAAGATGAGGATATCATCAAAGAAGACAAGCACAAACTTCCTGAGATAAGGTCCAAAGATGCTATTCATAAGTGCTTGGAATGTGCCAGGTGCATTTGCTAGACCAAAGGGCATAACAAGGAACTCATAATGTCCAAAATAGGTCCTGAAAGCAGTTTTTGGTATGTCATTTTTATCCATTCTCACTTGATGATAACCAGATCTGAGGTCTAATTTGGTGAAGTAAGTTGCTCCATGAAGCTCATCTAGTAAATCCTCAATTACTGGGATTGGAAACTTGTTTTTGATGGTAGTTGAGTTAAGTTTTCTGTAGTCAATACATAATCTCCACGTTCCATCCTTTTTCATGACCAATATTGCTGGGGAGGAATAGGGGCTCTCACTAGCTCTAATGATCTTGTATCTGAGCATGGCATCAACCTGCCTTTCCAGTTCATTCCTCTGCATGTGTGAGACTCTGTATGGTCTAGAATTGGGTGGGACAGATTGTTCTTTGAGAGGTATTTTATGGTCATGGGCTCTCTTTGGGGGCAATCCTTTTGGCTCCTGAAAAACTATAGGAAATTGTTGCAGTACCTCCTCAACAGGTTGTGGTATTTCCTGTTTAGGTGGTATTTTCATAGTTGTGTCCCTGATGAGATTCAGAACAAATCCAGGAGCTCCAGCAGTCATGAGTTTATTAACTTCCACGGCATCAATGAGAGTGGCATCAGATAACATGTCACAAGCTTTAATTGTGACGGGTGTCTATTTGTCCTTCATGATAGTGATTTGCCTGGGATTATAGTGAAATGCTACAGGGCTGTGGGTTTCCATCCAATCGCTACCAAGTACTATATCGTGTCCAGGCAGTTCCAGTACTCTAAACTGCTGTTGGAATTGTGTATGGCCAGCTGTGAATGTGGTTGTTGGTACATAAGATCCTGACCACAAAGTGCCTCCTCCTGCTACTGTTACTGCCCTTGTTGCATCCTTGAGGATGGTGCAGGAAGTTTGCAGTGCAAACTGAAGACTGATGAACGTGGAATTACTGCCAGAGTCCACTAGAGCAATTCCCTGTTTGCCTCCAATACTGACCAATATGGAGATTGTGTTACTGTTGTCAGAACGCATGGCTTGAGCAGAGATGGTCATGCATTGTTCTTCAGTTTGTGGTTGTTCAGAATTTTCCTGTTCATCCAGTTCCTGTTGTTCTTGTGTTTGTTCATTAGGGTCCTCACCTGTTACCACATTCAGAACTGGTGCTAATTTGCACTTGTGACCATGGAACCAGGTATCTCTGCAACGCCAGCACTTGCCAGGCTCCCAAGCTCTTTGATTTACAGTAGTTGGTTTAGGATCAGTAGGTTTTTCAGGTTTGTGATAACTAGCAGAGTTTTTAGCAGTGCTATAACCCTCGTGTAAGATTTCTTTTCAGAAGCTCCCTTTTCCAGGTCAACAGCTAACCAATAGGCCTCAGTGAGTGAAGTTGGTTTAAGTGGGCGCAGCTGATACTTGAGATGGGCTCGGAGGCCATTGACATAACAGCGGACAAACCAATTTTTGTCCATAATAGGATTTTCCGCTTGCACTTCTGCCATCAACTCCTCGAACTGATCAGTGTAATCAGAAACTGACAGTGTATTTTGTTTCAAGGTGTTGAATTTCTCTGTCAGTTCGTAAGAATTGGCCGAAGAGAATCTGTGGAGCACTTCTTCACAGAACTGGCTCCAATTCAATTGTTTCTTGAGAATACCCGAACGACGCAACCAAACGTCAGCCTTTCCCACTACATATAACTGTGCTAAACTGACTTTATATTCAGCCGGTGCACCTGCCATTTGGAAATACTTATCGCACTGACGGATCCATCCTGCTGGGTTGTCGCCATCAAAACAAGGGAAATCCATTCTGGGGCCCTTGGTGATGCTTTTAAGGAATTGTGTTCGCATTTCCTGTTCATATTGTTTCGGAAATTCTTCCCAGCCCTGACGAACAGCTGGAGGTTGAAAACTGTGGAACCCTGGGGTACGTGCTGTCTTGTATGCAGTTGTTGGTGTAGCGTTGCCCGAGTGAATATCCACCGCATTGCTAGCTCCAAAACCTGGAGGAACAGAAGGTCTGGGAACCTGGATTGGGGCTAAGTGAGGAGGGACTTGTGAGGCCAACTGTCTGGTTTTCTCTTGTTCCATAGCTAGTCGCTTCCGCAGTTCGTCAGTGAGTGTTCTGTCTGCTTCCCGCGCTGCTTCTTTGCTCTCTGGTGGAACAGTTGCTTGCTCAGGAATTACTGACCCTTGTGGTGCAGAAGTGGATGCCTCAGGTGTACTAAGGGTCTTCAGCACATCAGCCATGGCCGCGAGTTGTAAATTGAGAGACGATACTGCTTTCTGAACTACGCTCACAACTGAAACCATCGTGTCCTGCTTGGTGTTCATGGAGTGCACCTCCTTGCACAAATCCTCCATCTTGCCTCGCAGCTCTGCCGTTTCTTCACGCTGTTGCGCAAAATCGTCCTTCATGGCCAGCAGATCAGACACCTCCGCTTCATCCAAACTTGGCTTGGATCTCCCCATCATGGTGGAGTGGTCAAAGAGGAATTTTACCACCGGATCTGGCCGGGAACCCGAACTGAGCACTCAACCCTGCCGCCGCCATCGAGATTCGCCACCGGAACAGCACCACTCGCCGCTAGACCTAGGATTTTACTGCGAGAGCGATGTGCTCCCCCAACCAGTCGCGCTCTGTTGGAAATATGCCCTAGAGGCAATAATAAATTGATTATTATTATTTTTCCTTGTTCATGATAATCGTTTATTATCCATGCTATAATTGTATTGATAGGAAACTCAGATACATGTGTGGATACATAGACAACACCATGTCCCTAGTAAGCCTCTAGTTGACTAGCTCGTTGATCAATAGATGGTTACGGTTTCCTGACCATGGACATTGGATGTCATTGATAACGGGATCACATCATTAGGAGAATGATGTGATGGACAAGACCCAATCCTAAGCATAGCACAAGATCGTGTAGTTCGTATGCTAAAGCTTTTCTAATGTCAAGTATCATTTCCTTAGACCATGAGATTGTGCAACTCCTGGATACCGTAGGAGTGCTTTGGGTGTACCAAACATCACAACGTAACTGGGTGACTATAAAGGTGCACTACAGGTATCTCCGAAAGTGTCTGTTGGGTTGGCACGAATCGAGACTGGGATTTTTCACTCCGTGTAAACGGAGAGGTATCTGTGGGCCCACTCGGTAGGACATCATCATAATGTGCACAATGTGATCAAGGAGTTGATCACGGGATGATGTGTTACGGAACGAGTAAAGAGACTTGCCGGTAACGAGATTGAACAAGGTATCGGGATACCGACGATCGAATCTCGGGCAAGTATCGTACCGCTAGACAAAGGGAATTGCATACGGGATTGATTAAGTCCTTGACATCGTGGTTCATCCGATGAGATCATCGTGGAACATGTGGGAGCCAACATGGGTATCCAGATCCCGCTATTGGTTATTGACCGGAGAACGTCTCGGTCATGTCTGCGTGTCTCCCGAACCCGTAGGGTCTACACACTTAAGGTTCGATGACGCTAGGGTTATAAAGGAAGTTTGTATGTGGTTACCGAATGTTGTTCGGAGTCCCGGATGAGATCTCGGACGTCACGAGGAGTTCCGGAATGGTCCGGAGGTAAAGATTTATATATGGGAAGTCCTATTTCGGCCATCGGGACAAGTTTCGGGGTCATCGGTATTGTACCGGGACCACCCGAAGGGTCCCGGGGGCCCACCGGGTGGGGCCACCTATCCCGGAGGGTCCCATGGGCTGAATTGGGAATGGATCCAGCCCAAAGTGGGCTGGGGCACCACTTTCCCCTAAGGCCCATGCGCCTAGGGTGGGGGGGAACCCTAAGGAAGAGTCCCAAGGGGGTAAGGCACCTCCTAGGTGCCTTGGGGGGGAGGGAAACCTCCCTTGGCCGCCACCCCCTAGGAGATTGGATCTCCTAGGGCCGGTGCCCCCCCTTGGCCCTCCTATATATAGTGGGGAAGGAGGGCTCTTTCATCCATGCCTTTTGTTGCCTCCTTCTCCCTCTCCAACCTCTCTATCTCCTCATATCCCATGGTGCTTGGCGAAGCCTTGCAGGATAGCCACGCTCCTCCATCACCACCACGCCGTTGTGCTGCTGCTGGATGGAGACTTCATCAACCTCTCCCTCTCTCCTTGCTAGATCAAGGCATGGGAGACGTCACCGGGCTATACGTGTGTTGAACGCGGAGGTGCCGTCCGTTCGGCACTAGGATCTCCGGTGATTTGGATCACGACGAGTACGACTCCATCAACCCCGTTCTCTTGAACGCTTCCGCTTAGCGATCTACAAGGGTATGTAGATGCACTCTCCTTCCCTTCGTTGCTAGATTACTCCATAGATTGATCTTGGTGATGCGTAGAATTTTTTTGAATTTCTGCTACGTTCCCCAACAGTGGCATCATGAGCTAGGTCTATATGTAGTTTCTATGCACGAGTAGAACACAAAGTAGTTGTGGGCGTTGATTTTGTTCAATATGCTTGCCGTTACTAGTCTTATCTTGATTCGGCGGCATCGTGGGATGAAGCGGCCCGGACCGACCTTACACGTACTCTTACGTGAGACTGGTTCCACCGACTGACATGCACTAGTTGCATAAGGTGGCTAGCGGGTGTCTGTCTCTCCCACTTTAGTCGGATCAGATTCGATGAAAAGGGTCCTTATGAAGGGTAAATAGCAATTGGCATATCACGTTGTGGTCTTTGCGTAGGTAAGAAACGTTCTTGCTAGAAACCCATAGCAGCCACGTAAAACATGCAAACAACAATTAGAGGACATCTAACTTGTTTTTGCAGGGTATGCTATGTGATGTGATATGGCCAAAAGGATGTGATGAATGATATATGTGATGTATGAGATTGATCATGTTCTTGCAATAGGAATCACGACTTGCATGTCGATGACGTGACAAGATGATCATGGAGCCCCAAGATGGAGATCAAAGGAGCTATATGATATTGGCCATATCATGTCACTATTATTTGATTGCATGTGATGTTTATCATGTTTATACATCTTATTTGCTTAGAACGACGGTAGTAAATAAGATGATCCCTCATTACAATTTCAAGAATGTGTTCTCCCCTAACTGTGCACCGTTGCTAAAGTTCGTCGTTTTGAAGCACCACGTGATGATCGGGTGTGATAGATCCTTACGTTCACATACAACGGGTGTAAGACAGTTTTACACATGCAAAACACTTAGGGTTAACTTGACGAGCCTAGCATGTGCATAGACATGGCCTCGGAACACAGAAGACCGAAAGGTCGAGCATGAGTCGTATGGTAGATACGATCAACATGAAGATGTTCACCGATGTTGACTAGTCCGTCTCACGTGATGATCGGACACGGCCTAGTTGACTCGGATCATGTAATCACTTAGATGACTAGAGGGATGTCTATCTGAGTGGGAGTTCATAAGATGAACTTAATTATCCTGAACATAGTCGAAAGGTCTTCGCAAATTATGTCGTAGCTCACGCTTCTGTTCTACTGTTTAGATATGTTCCTAGAGAAAAATTAGTTGAAAGTTGATAGTAGCAATTATGCGGACTAGGTCCATAAACTGAGGATTGTCCTCATTGCTTCTTAGAAGGCTTATGTCCTTAATGCACCGCTCAGTGTGCTGAACCTCGAACGTTGTCTGTGGATGTTGCGAACATCTGACATACACATTTTGATAACTACGTGATAGTTCAGTTAAACGGTTTAGAGTTGAGGCACCAAAGACGTTTTTGAAATGTCGCGAAACATATGAGATGTTTCGAGGGCTGAAATTGGGATTTCAGGCTCGTGCCCACGTCAAGAGGTACAAGACCTCCGACGATTTTCTTAGCCTGCAAACTAAGGGAGAAAAGCTCAATTGTTGAGCTTGTGCTCAGATTGTCTGAGTACATCAATCATTTGAATCGAGTGGGAGTTGATCTTCCAGATGAAATAGTGATGGTTCTTCGAAGTCATTACCACCAAGCTGCTAGAGCTTCGTGATGAACTATGATATATCAGGGACATATATGATGATCCTTGAGATATTCGCGATGTTTGACACCGCGAAAGTAGAAATCAAGAAGGAGCATCAATTGTTGATGGTTCGTGAAACCACTAGTTTCAAGAAGGGCAAGGGAACGAAGGGATACTTCATGAAACGGCAATTCAGCTACTGCTCTGGTGAAGAAACCCAAGGTTGAACCCAAACCCGAGACTAAGTGCTTCTGTAATAAGGGGAACAACCACTGGAGCAGAATTACCCTAGATACTTGGTAGATTAGAAGGCTGGCAAGGTCGATAGAAGTATATTGGATATACATTGTGTTGATGTGTACTTTACTAGTACTCCTAGTAGCACCAGGGTATTAGATACCGGTTCAGTTGCTAAGTGTTAGTAACTCGAAATAAAAGCTACGGAATAAACGGAGACTAGCTAAAGGTGAGCTGACGATATGTGTTGGAAGTGTTTCCAGTGTTGATATGATCAAGCATCGCACGTTCCCTCTACCATCAAGATTGGTGTTAAACCTAAATAATTGTTATTTGGTGTTTGCGTTGAGCATAGACATGATTGGATTATGTCTATCGCAATACGGTTATTCATTTAAGGAGAATAATGGTTACTCTGTTTATTTGAATAATACCTTCAATGGTCTTACACCTAAAATGAATGGTTTATTGAATCTCGATCGTAGTGATACACATGTTCATGCCAAAAGATAGTAATGATAGTACCACCTACTTGTGGCACTGCAATTTAAGTCATATCGTTTAAAACGCATGAAGAAGCTCCATGTTGATGGATCTTTGGACTCACTCATTTTTGAAAAGTTTGAGACATGCGAACCATGTCTATTGGTGTATATGCATGAAGAAACTCCATGCAAATGGACCGTTTGAACTCACTTGATTTTGAATCACTTGAGACATGCAAATCATACCACATGGGCAAGATGACTGAAAGCCTCGGTTTCAGTAAAATGGAACTAGAAAGAAACTTGTTGGAAGTAATACATTTTGATGTGTGCAGTCCAATGAGTGCTGAGGCATGTAGTGGATATCGTTATGTTCTTACTTCACAGATGATATGAGTAGATGTTGAGTACATTTACTTGATGAATCACGGGTCTGAATTATTGAAAGGTTCAAGTAATTTCAGGGTGAAGTTGAAAGATCGTCGTGACAAGAGGATAAAATATCTATGATATGATCATAGAGATGAATATCTGAATTACGAGTTTGGCACAGAATTAAGACATTGTGGAAATTGTTTCACAACTGATACAGCCTGGAACACCATAGTGTGATGGTGTGTCCGAACATCATAACTGCACCCTATTGGATATGATGCATACCATGATGTCTCTTATCGAATTACCACGATAGTTTATGGGTTAGGCATTAGAGACAACCGCATTCACTTTAAATAGGGCACCACGTAATTCCGATGAGATGACACCGTATGAACTATGGTTTAGAGAAACCTAAGCTGTCATTTCTTAAAAGTTTGGGGCTGCGACGCTTATGTGAAAAAGTTTCAGGCTGATAAGCTCGAACCCAAAGCGGATAAATGCATCTTCATAGGACACCCAAAACAGTTGGGTATACCTCCTGTCTCAGATTCGAAAGCAATAAGGGATTGTTTCTAGAATCGGGTCCTTTCTCGAGGAAAAGTTTCTCTCGAAAGAATTGAGTGGGAGGATGGTGGAGACTTGATGAGGTTATTGAACCGTCTCTTCAACTAGTGTGTGGCAGGGCACAGGAAGTTGTTCCTGTGGCACCTACACCAATTGAAGTGGAAGATTATGATAGTGATCATGAAACTTCAGATCAAGTCACTACCAAACCTCGTGGGATGACAAGGATGCGTACTACTTCAGAGTGGTACGTAATCCTGTCTTGGAAGTCATGTTGCTAGACAACAATGAACCTACGAGCTATGGAGAAGCGATGGTGGGCTCGGATTCCGATAAATGGCTCGAGGCCATAAAATCCGAGAGAGGATCCATATATGAAAACAAAGTGTAGACTTTGGCAGAACTACTTGATGGTCGTGAGGCTGTTGAGTACAGATGGATTTAAAAGGAAGACGGACAATGATGGTAAATGTCACCATTAAGAAAGCTCGACTTGTCGTTAAGAAGTTTCCCGACAAGTTCAAGGAGTTGACTATGGTGAGACTTTCTCACGCGTAGCGATGCTAAGAGTCTGTTGGAATTATATTAGCGATTACTGCATTATTTATGAAATCTTGCAGATAGGATGTCAAAACATTGTTTCCTCGATGATTTTCTTGAGGAAAGGTTGTATGTGATACAACCGGAAGGTTTTGTCAATCCTGAAAGATGCTGATAAGTATGCAAAGCTCTAGCAATCCTTCTGAGGACTGGAGTAAGCATCTCGGAGTTGGAATGTATGCTTTGATGAGATGATCAAAGATTTTGGGTGTATACAAAGTTTATGGGAAACTTGTATTTCCAAAGAAGTGAGTGGGAGCACTATAGAATTTCTGATGAGTATATGTTGTTAACATATTATGGATCAGAAATGATGTAGAATTTCTGTAAAGCATATAGGGTTATTTGGAAAGTGTTTTTCAATGGAAAGCCTGGATTAAGCTACTTGAACATTGAGCATCAAGATCTATAAGGATAGATCAAAACGCTTAATAGTACTTTCAAATGAGCACATACCTTGACATGATCTTGAAGGTGTTCAAGATGGATCAGTCAAAGAAGGAGTTCTTGCCTGAGTTGTAAGGTATGAAGTTAAGACTTAAAGCTCGACCACGGCAAAATAGAAAGAAAGGACGAAGGTCGTCCCCTATGCTTAAGACATAGGCTCTACAGTATGCTATGCTGTGTACCGCACCTGAAATGTGCCTTGCCATGAGTCAGTCAAGGGGTACAAGAGTGATCTAAGAATGGATCACAAGACAGCGGTCAAAGTTATCCTTAGTAACTAGTGGACTAAGGAATTTTTCTCGATTATGGAGGTGGTAAAAGATTTCGTCGTAAAGGGTTACGTCGATGCAAGCTTAACACCTATCCGGATAGCTCTGAGTAGAGATACCGGATACGTATAATGGAGCAACAATTTAGAATAGCTCCAAGTAGAACAGTTATTTGGAATAGCTCCAAATAGAACGTGGTAGCTACATCTAGGAGATGACACAGAGATTTGTAAAGCACACACGGATCTGAAAGGTTCAGACCCGTTGACTAAAACCTCTCTCACAAGCAACATGATCAAACCTAGAACTCATTGAGTGTTAATCACATAGTGATGTGAACTAGACTACTGACTCTAGTAAACTCTTGGGTGTTAGTCACATGGCGATGTGACCTGTGAGTGTTAATCACATGGCGATGTGAACTGGATTATTGACTCTAGTGCAAGTGGGAGACTGACTGTTGGAAATATGCCCTAGAGGCAATAATAAATTATTATTATTATATTTCCTTGTTCATGATAATCGTTTATTATCCATGCTATTGTATTGATAGGAAACTCAGATACATGTGTGGATACATAGACAACACCATGTCCCTAGTAAGCCTCTAGTTGACTAGCTCGTTGATCAATAGATGGTTACGGTTTCCTGACCATGGACATTGGATGTCGTTGATAACGGGATCACATCATTAGGAGAATGATGTGATGGACAAGACCCAATCCTAAGCCTATGCACAAATCGTGTGTGTAGTTCGTATGCTAAAGCTTTTCTAATGTCAAGTATCATTTCCTTAGACCATGAGATTGTGCAACTCCTGGATACCGTAGGAGTGCTTTGGGTGTACCAAACATCACAACGTAACTGGGTGACTATAAAGGTGCACTACAGGTATCTCCGAAAGTGTCTGTTGGGTTGGCACGAATCGAGACTGGGATTTTTCACTCCGTGTAAACGGAGAGGTATCTGTGGGCCCACTCGGTAGGACATCATCATAATGTGCACAATGTGATCAAGGAGTTGATCACGGGATGATGTGTTACGGAACGAGTAAAGAGACTTGCCGGTAACGAGATTGAACAAGGTATCGGGATACCGACGATCGAATCTCGGGCAAGTATCGTACCGCTAGACAAAGGGAATTGCATACGGGATTGATTAAGTCCTTGACATCGTGGTTCATCCGATGAGATCATCGTGGAACATGTGGGAGCCAACATGGGTATCCAGATCCCGCTGTTGGTTATTGACCAGAGAACGTCTCGGTCATGTCTGCGTGTCTCCCGAACCCGTAGGGTCTACACACTTAAGGTTCGATGACGCTAGGGTTATAAAGGAAGTTTGTATGTGGTTACCAAATGTTGTTAGGAGTCCCGGATGAGATCTCGGACGTCACGAGGAGTTCCGGAATGGTCCGGAGGTAAAGATTTATATATGGGAAGTCCTATTTCGGCCATCGGGACAAGTTTCGGGGTCATCGGTATTGTACCGGGACCACCGGAAGGGTCCCGGAGGGTCCCATGGGCTGAATTGGGAAGGGATCCATCCCAAAGTTGGCTGGGGCGCCACTTTCCCCTAAGGCCCATGCGCCTAGGGTGGGGGGAACCCTAAGGAAGAGTCCCAAGGGGGTAAGGCACCTCCTAGGTGCCTTGGGGGGGAGGGAAACCTCCCTTGGCTGCCACCCCATAGGAGATTGGATCTCCTAGGGCCGGCGCCCCCCTTGGCCCTCCTATATATAGTGGGGAAGGGGGGCTCTTTCATCCATGCCTTTTGTTGCCTCCTTCTCCCTCTCCAACCTCTCTATCTCCTCATATCCCATGGTGCTTGGCGAAGCCCTTCAGGATAGCCACGCTCCTCCATCACCACCACGCCGTTGTGCTGCTGCTGGATGGAGACTTCCTCAACCTCTCCCTCTCTCCTTGCTGGATCAAGGCATGGGAGACGTCACCGGGCTGTACGTGTGTTGAACGCGGAGGTGCCGTCCGTTCGGCACTAGGATCTCCGGTGATTTGGATCACGACGAGTACGACTCCATCAACCCCGTTCTCTTGAACGCTTCCGCTTAGCGATCTACAAGGGTATGTAGATGCACTCTCCTTCCCTTCGTTGCTAGATTACTCCATAGATTGATCTTGGTGATGCGTAGAAATTTTTTGAATTTCTGCTACGTTCCCCAACACGCTCAACGAGCTGCCGTCGAATGAGTCTACCGCCGCCTGCGCCGCCAATTCCGTCTCCCCCTCGCACTCGTCGCTGCCGCCGAAAGAGGGAGGGAAGGGAGGGAAATCACCGTAGCCGCTCCGATCTGTCATGCCGCCGAGGAAAACCTATGCTCATGATACCAATTGTCACACCCCGCACGGGAATTGGGGCGGATCGAACAGAGTAATCTCAGATCTCGTGCGAGAGAAAAGGGGAAAGTAGGAGCGAGAACTAGTGTTTGTATTGATATAAGATGTATGATTGTATCATAGAGATATTCTCAGCATAATTCGATAGCGATTACAGAAGGCAGCGGCTAGCTTTATAGCTGCAGCTGGCAAATGGATGAGACCGAATAGTAATGGCAAATGAAACGGTACAGTAGACGGTAACGGTTGGTGAAGTAGGCGAGCCCCGTGAGCTGTACGATGCGCCGAACCGTTTTGCACCAGAGCCGTCCGATAACTGAAGATAATAAGCTGCTCCTTGACACTTGGGCCTGACAAAAATGGTGTGTTTTGTTGTCCCCCAGAAAAGTTAATATATATATTTTAGCCCCCCAAGCCAGCCATGTCAAGCTCTGCCAGTAATGACGAAGTGTTGTTTTTTCCCTTACAGACGTATTGCCTATGACCTCACTATTCTTACCTCAAGCACATCACTTGGTGGATATATATAGTCAACATTCAGGTTACAAAAGAGCACAATCTTGCCTGCTATTGTTGCTTCCCAACAATAATCTTCCCAATGCCTAAGTATATACTGATTTTTGGGCTCATCACAAGATTTTCATGATCCACATGTGTATTTTCTGCCAAGAAAGATCATACTGCACATGCAACTTAGGCCCGGTTTGGCAATGCGTCGGCTCCTTGAAATCCGCGGATCTGCAGAGCATCGTTTCGCCCGCTCCAAGACTCTTCACTGCAGCTCCGTCCGCTCCCAAAGCGGAGCAGCGGAGTGGATGTACACCGAACGGGGCCTTATTTTACCCGTCGGTTCTATATGAAACAAAGAAACAAGTGGTAAATGTTGTAATTTGCACAGCTAAAATGATTTGATTGATATACTCTATGAATCTCAGTTCATGTGGAAATACCAACTACTCAATAGCAATTTGTGACAAATTTCAGCCCACCAGGCAGTCAACTATTTCCCTCCTGAATAATCCACCAAAGTAGTTCTTGACACTCATTCCCCATGTAACTATTAGTAGACACCAACCGGTCAATCTTCAGCACCCTCCAAAGAGCCCTGCACTTGTGACCTGATGGAGTAGCAAAAGGAGGGAGGTAGAGTGAGGAGTAAAGGATGGGGGTGACGACCTGATTACTCCTCCCGTCGAAAAAAATTGATCTTTTCCAAGGGAGTACGAGACAAAAATGTCGCGGGCAGATAGGAATATAGGAGCCGACATGTTTAGAGCAACTCTAGCAGACCCCGCATCCGTCCCCGACCCGGAAAATAACCGTCAAAATGCGGGTCGACGCAGAAAAACCTGCCTGGTCAGACCCCGCAACCTGCCCCGGCCTGCAAAAAATTTTGAGGGGCGCGACAAAATCCCGAACCCAACCCGGGAATACGCGGGTTTCCCCCTCGCGGCTGCGGTGCCCTGCATATAAGCGGAAGCGGTTGGTGGGAGGGACATTTCAGCCCGCGCTTTCCCCACCAACCACCTCTCCTCTCCCCACTCGCACCGCCGCCGGGCCGCCGCCCAAGATTCTGGCGAAAGCAGCCGGCAGGAACACGCCGAAAGGCCGCCACACGCACTAGGCCTCCCCTCTCTTCCCCCTGCGTCGGCGGGCCGCCGGATTTGCCGATGTGCAACACTTCTTCGTGAGCCGCCGGATTTGGCTTTTCCGGCCACCGGTGGCTACGCCAAGCGATGGAGTGGTCAGGGAGCATCTCCCGCAGCCCCAGCAAGGGCGCATCGCCGCATGCAGGTACGGCTTCGTCCTCCCGGTGCCACCGACGATTTGCGGGCATGGATTCGTCCGGCCGTCCACCGGGCTCGGCGCTTGCGCAGTGGCTCTGTGGCTCGCCGTTGCCGCTCATACAATGTGACGACTGCACGCGGACAGTGCTGCGGCTTACTTTGGGCATGCCGAAGCACCCCGGATGGGTCTGCTTCAAATGCGAAAACGATGGGGTACGTGCACTTGCGGTAGCTCATTTTGATAGCTCATTCTTTCGTTCAATTGTGGATCCTCATTTCGAACATGGTCATTCTTTTGTGTAGGAAGATGGATGCTCATTTTGGTTTTGGGAAGGCCAATACATTGATTTATTGATAGAAAGAAACTTAATAGATGTTGGTGCACTCCTTAGTAGAATCGAAGGTGATGATGCGGCTGCATGTGCAACTAGAGGGGAAGCAACATCTACTTATTTCGAACCAAAGATGAGGAATGAAGAATGCAAGATCAAGAATCCACGGATCAACAATGAGTGCATGGAGAAGATATTGGTCCAACTAGTGGGAGTAGTTATGGAAGTTGGAAATCTTCTAAAATGCATACTTGTGGTTCTTGTTTTCTTTGGTCTTGCTATTCTAGCAAAGATTTGGTGATGTCTTTGAAGGAAATATGCCCTAGAGGCAATAATAAAGTTATTATTTATTTCCTTATATCATGATAAATGTTTATTATTCATGCTAGAATTGTATTAACCGGAAACATGATACATGTGTGAATACATAGACAAACAGAGTGTCACTAGTATGCCTCTACTTGACTAGCTCGTTGATCAAAGATGGTTATGTTTCCTAGCCATAGATATGGGTTGTCATTTGATTAACGGGATCACAGAATTAGGAGAATGATGTGATTGACTTGACCCATTCCGTTAGCTTAGCACTTGATCTTTTAGTGTGTTGCTATTGCTTTCTTCATGACTTATACATGTTCCTATGACTATGAGATTATGCAACTCCCGTTTACCGGATGAACACTTTGTGTGCTACCAAACGTGACAACATAACTGGGTGATTATAAAGGTGCTCTACAGGTGTATCTGAAGGTACTTGTTGAGTTGGCGTATTTCGAGATTAGGATTTGTCACTCCGATTGTCGGAGAGGTATCTCTGGGCCCACTCGGTAATGCACATCACTATAAGCCTTGCAAGCATTGTAACTAATGAGTTAGTTGCGGGATGATGTGTTATGGAACGAGTAAAGAGACTTTCCGGTAACGAGATTGAACTAGGTATTGAGATACCGACGATCGAATCTCGGGCAAGTAACATACTGATGACAAAGGGAACACCGTATGTTGTTATGCGGTTTGACCGATAAAGATCTTCGTAGAATATGTGGGAGCCAATAGGAGCATCCAGGTTCCCCTATTGGTTTTTAACCGGAGATGTGTCTCGGTCATGGCTACATAGTTCTCGAACCCATAGGGTCCGCACGCTTAAAGTTTGGTGACGATCGGTATTATGAGTTTTTGTGCACCGAAGGTAGTTTGGAGTCCCAGATATGATCACGGACATGACGAGGAGTATCGAAATGGTCGAGAAATAAAGATCGATATATTGGACGACTATGTTTGGGCACCGGAAGGGTTCCGGAAGGTTTCGGGAATATACCGGAGTACCGGGGGGTTACCGGAACCCCTCGGGGAGTTAATTGGGCCACATGGGCCTTAGTGGGAGAAGAGGAGGGGCGGCCAAGAGCAGCCGTGCACCCCCTCCCCCTCTAGTCTGAATTGGACAAGGAGGGGGCGGCGCCCCCTTTCCTTCTCCTCCTCTCTCCCTTCCTTCTCCCCTCCTACACCAACTAGGAAAAGAGGGAGTCCTACTCCCGGTGGGAGTAGGACTCCTCCCTTGGCGCGCCCTCCTCCTGGCCGGCCGCCTCCCCCCTAGCTCCTTTATATACGGCGGGGGGGGGGCACCTCTAGACACAAGTTGATCAGTTAATCTCTCCCAACCGTGTGCGGTGCCCCCCTCCACCATAATCCACCTCGGTCATATCTTAGCGGTGCTTAGGCGAAGCCCTGCGTCGGTAGCAACATCATCACCATCATCACGCCGTCGTGCTGACGAAACTCTCTTGTGAAGCTTTGCTGGATCGGAGCTCGTGGGACATCATCGAGTTAAACGTGTGCTGAACTCGGAGGTGCCGTATGTTCGGTACTTGGATCGGTCAGATCGTGAAGACGTACGACTACATCAACCGCGTTGTGCTAATGCTTATGCTTTCGGTCTACGAGGGTACGTGGACACACTCTCCCCTCTCATTGCTATGCATCACCATGATCCTGTTTGTGCATAGGATTTTTTTTGAAATTACTACGTTCCCCTACAGTGGCATCTGAGCCAGGTTTTATGCGTAGATGTTATATGCACGAGTAGAACACAAGGGTGTTGTGGGCGATACAAGTCATACTGCTTACCAGCATGTCATACTTTGGTTCGGCGGTATTGTTGGATGAAGCGGCCCGGACCGACATTACGCGTACGCTTACGCAAGACTGGTTTTACCGCCGTGCTTTGAACACAGGTGACTAGCGGGTGTCAGTTTCTCCAACTTTAGTTGAACCGAGTGTGGCTACGCCCAGTCCTTGTGAAGGTTAAAACAACACCAACTTGACGAACTATCGTTGTGGTTTTGATGCGTAGGTAAGGACGGTTCTTGCTCAGCCCGTAGCAGCCACGTAAAACTTGCAACAACAAAGTAGAGGACGTCTAACTTGTTTTTGCAGGGCATGTTTTGATGTGATATGGTCAAGACATGATGCTATATTTTATTGTATGAGATGATCATGTTTTGTAACCGAGTTATCAGCAACTGGCAGGAGCCATATGGTTGTCGCTTTATTGTATGCAATGTAATCGCCCTGTAATTGCTTTACTTTATCACTAAGCGGTAGCGATAGTCGTGGAAGCAATAGTTGGCGAGACGACAACGATGCTACGATGGAGATCAAGGTGTCACGCCGGTGACGATGGTGATCATGACGGTGCTTCAGAGATGGAGATCACAAGCACAAGATGATGATGGCCATATCATATCACTTATATTGATTGCATGTGATGTTTATCTTTTATGCATCTTATCTTGCTTAGATCGACGGTAGCATTATAAGACGATCTCTCACTAAATTTCAAGGTATAAGTTTGATACGTCTCCAACGTATCTATAATTTTTGATTGTTCCATGCTATATTATATTCTGTTTTGGACATTAATGGGCTTTATTATACACTTTTATATTATTTTGGGACTAACCTATTAACTGGAGGCCCAGCACAGAATTGTTGTTTTTTGCCTATTTCAGAGTTTCGCAGAAAAATAATATCAAACGGAGTCCAAACAGAATGAAACCTTCGGGAACGTGATTTTTGGAACAAACGTGATCCAGAGGACTTGGACCCTACGTCAAGACATCAAACAGGAGGGCACGAGGTAGGGGGCGCGCCTACCCCCCTAGGCGCGCCCTCCACCCTCGTGGGCCCCATGTTGCTCCACCGATGTACTTCTTCCTCCTATATATACCTACGTACCCCCAAACTACCAGATACGGAGCCAAAAACCTAATTCCACCACCGCAACCTTCTGTACCCGTGAGATACCATCTTGGGGCCTTTTCCGGAGCTCCGCCGGAGAGGGCATCGATCACGGAGGGCTTCTACATCAACACCATAGCCTCTCCGATGATGTGTGAGTAGTTTACCTCAGACCTTCGGGTCCATAGTTATTAGCTAGATGGCTTCTTCTCTCTTTTTGGATGTCAATACAATGTTCTCCCCCTCTCTTGTGGAGATCTATTCGATGTAATCTTCTTTTGCGGTGTGTTTGTTGAGACCGATGAATTGTGGGTTTATGATCAAGTTTATCTATGAACAATATTTGAATTTTCTCTGAATTCTTTTATGTATGATTGGTTATCTGTGCAAGTCTCTTCGAATTATCAGTTTGGTTTGGCCTACTAGATTGATCTTTCTTACAATGGGAGAAGTGCTTAGCTTTGGGTTCAATCTTGCGGTGTCCTTTCCCAGTGATAGTAGGGGCAGCAATGCACGTATTGTATTGTTTCCATCGAGGATAACAAGATGGGGTTTATATCATATTGCATGAATTTATCCCTCTACATCATGTCATCTTGCTTAAAAGTGTTACTCTGTTCTTATGAACTTAATACTCTGGATGCATGCTGGATAGCGGTCGATGTGTGGAGTAATAGTAGTAGATGCAGGCAGGAGTCGGTCTACTTGTCTCGGACGTGATGCCTATATACATGATCATACCTAGATATTCTCATAACTATGCTCAATTCTGTCAATTGCTCAACAGTAATTTGTTCACCCACCTTAATACTTAAGCTCTTGAGAGAAGCCACTAGTGAAACCTATGGCCCCCGGGTCTATTTTCCATCATATTAATCTTCCAACACTTAGCTATTTTCATTCCCTTTATTTTACTTTGCATCTTTACCATAAAAATACTAAAAATATTATCTTATCATATCTATCAGATCTCACTCTCGTAAGTGACCGTGAAGGGATTGACAACCCCTTTATTGCGTTGGTTGCGAGGATTTATTTCTTTGTGTAGGTACGAGGGACTCGTGCGTGGCCTCCTACTGGATTGATACCTTGGTTCTCAAAAACTAAGGGAAATACTTACGCTACTGTGACACTCCAAAAATTTTAATTTGGTTTTTATCAAAATCTTTATGTGATTTGGAGGAAGCTATTTAAAATTTTTCTTAAACCCTCTTCCCCTCAAAAACTTTTATGACAAATATTTTTGTACTCTTCTCAACCTTGATTTTTGGACTTGAGAGCTTTTCATTTTTGTCTTGCCTCTACTCAAATTCATTTTTGAAATTCCTTCTATTAAAAACAAACCCTAGGAGTTATGGATTTATTCTTTTCCCCATTCAAAATTTCCTCTTTTGCCATGTCACTTTTTGACATAGCCTTCCAAAACCCCTCCCTGCCTTGGATCAAGTCAGGACTCCCATCTCCAGCAAGTCTCAAGCCATATTTGGCTTTTATTCAATTTATTTTTCCTCAAAAACTATTTCTGCCTTTATTTATGGACCTAGGTGATTTGCAAAGGAAGTACCAAATTTCTTTTGAGTTTTGATCCCAAACCAACTCCTCTGACTAGTCCTTAGTACCCTCAACCTAGATCCATCAAGATCCACTTGACCTCAGTTCAAATATTTCAAATTTTGTCCACTGCAAGTTTGGACCAGAAATGCCATTTTTGGTGAAATTCATATTTTTCTTTTTCCAAAAATTCTGAGATAATTCTTGCAGCTTCCAGATACACCAAGAGGCCACCTCACCAAAGATCAACTCCAGAAAAATTTCCCACATGCCAAAATCGTTTCATCAAACACCTGACATGCACTGTTTCTGTCTGGATTCAGAAAAGTTCAGAGATTTAGTGTCTGGATTCAGGCGACAGTGTCGTTTCGTCAGAACCCGTCGATGATCTCGCCAGTAGCCTCCTTGTATCCTTGCTCCCTATTCCCCCTCCTTATCCAGAGCGCCGCACACTCGTTTGGACGGGCACCATCATCGGTGGTGACGCGTCTCGCCGACGCTGGCAGCTTCTGCGGTGGCAGAGCCACCCGTGGCGGCCAGCAGGGATCGGCACCACCTTTCGGCGCCGTCCAGCACCGCCCAAGCCACCCGTGGCCTTCGCGTGGCTGTCCGCTTGCCTGTGCATGCTGCGGCACCGTCGCCGTGGCCTGAGCAGCACAGAGCGTGCTCTCTGCCGCCGACGAGTCCCGTGAGCCGTTCCGTCGGGAACATGGAGTAACACCCAAGGCAGGCCAAGCTTAGCACTTGAATGGAACCAGTGAACCCTCGCGGTGATGCCTAGCTCCCTAATCCACCTGACCGTCCTCTGCCTCGCCCTAATCATCGCCGGCGTTATCCCGTTCACGGCCACCGTTCATCGGTAACTTTACTTGGAGCTATATTTTTATTCACCACATGATATGTGTTTTGCTTGGAGCGTCTTGTATTATTTCAGTCTTTGTTTGTTAGTTACCACAATCATCTTTGCTATACACACCTTTTGAGAGAGAGACACATGATTCGGAATTTATTAGAATACTCTATGTGCTTCACTTATATCTTTTGAGCTATATAGTTTTTGCTCTAGTACTTCTCTTATATCTTTTAGAGCACGACGGTGGTTTTGTTTTATAGAAACTATTATTCTCTCATGCTTCACTTATATTATTTTGAGAGTCTTAAACAGCATGGTAATTTGCTTAAATTGGGAAATTGATCGTAATATGTTAGGTATTCAAGATTAGTAAAAACTTTCTTATGAGTGGGCTGAATGCTAAGAGAAGTTTGATGCTTGATGATTGTTTTGAGATATGGAGGTAGTGATATTAAAGTTGTGCTAGTTGATTAGTTGTGAATTTGAGAAATACTTGTGTTAAAGTTTGCAAGTCCTGTAGCATGCACGTATGGTAAACTTTATGTAACAAATTTGAAACATGAGGTGTTCTTTGATTGTCTTCCTTATGAGTGGCAGTCGAGGACGAGCGATGGTCTTTTCCTACCAATCTATCCCCCTAGGAGCATGCGCGTAGTGCTTGGTTTTTGATGACTTGTAGATTTTTGCAATAAGTATGTGAGTTCTTTATGAGTAATGTTGAGTCCATGGATTATACGCACTCTTATCCTTCCATCATTGCTAGCCTCTTCGGTACTGTGCATTGCCCTTTCTCACATTGAGAGTTGGTGCAAACTTCACCGGTGCATCCAAATCCCGTGATATGATACGCTCTTTCACACATAAACCTCCTTATATCCTCCTCAAAATAGCCACCATACCTACCTATTATGGCATTTCCATAGCCATTCCGAGATATATTGCCATGCAACTTTCCACCATTCCGTTTATCATGACACGTTCATCATTGTCATATTGCTTTGCATGATCATGTAGTTGACGTTGTATTTGTGGCAAAGCCACTATTCATAATTTTTCATACATGTCACTCTTAATTCAGTGCTATCTCGGTATTACTACAAAAAAAAGACACATCCGTGACATTTTGGGCCGAACGAATTTTTTTCTGTCATACATATGACACTTCTATGACGATAATTGTGACAAAACCCGGTATCATCATAGATGTGGTGGGCTCCTACTTCTATGACAAAAAAATCATGACAGAAAATGGACTTTTCGTCCTGGGCGGGCTGGAGACGCAGCTGCATGACATTCTTTGGGCCGTGCATGACGGAAAAAACCGTGGTAGAAGCGAGGGCGAGGAAAATTTCGGGGAGTTCCCGATTATGATGGGAGGTCGGGGACCGAGCGATGCGCGTTTCTCTCGTACACGTACGCGCGTGTGTGCGAGGCTTTGGCTCTAACTGAACCCGAGCGAGGCGTTGGGCTCTAACTGAACCCGAGCGGTTGCACTGCAGGCTACGCGTTACTGAACCCGAGCGATCGATCGGTGGCTGTTAACTGAACCCGATCGAGCGATTCCTTCGCTACTGCTGCTAACTGAAGCCGATCGATGCTGCCTCTGGATGAACATTGAGCGTTGTGGGGGGGGGGGTGGATGAACAGTTCCTGGTGGGGGTGGATGAACAGGACCCCGTGGTGTTGCCTCTGGATGAACATGACCCCGATCGATCGAGCCGGTTGGGGCTGGATGAACAGGACCCCGTGGAGGGCTGGATGAACAGGACCACCCCGTGGAGGGCAGGATGAACAGTAGACGGTGGAGGGATGGTTGAACAGTAGCCCGTGGAGAGGGCTGGTTGAACAGTAGCCGGTGGAGTAGCGCGTGGTGGAGGCTGGATGAACAGGAGCTCGTGGATGAACAGTCGCAGGTGGAGGATGGAGGAGGTCGACGGTGGATGAACAGTAGCTCGTGGAGGCTTGAGGGGGTCGACGGTGGAGATGAACAGTATCCCGTGGAGTCCCATTTTGCGGTACGCCACACCCCTCTCGATGAATAGGACCCCCGTTTCGACCGTATCGCTCCAACACAAGTCCGTTTAGTCCGTTTTGCGGTACGCCACACCCCTCTCGATCAACAGGACCCCCGTTTTGACCGTAGGAGGTCCGTTTCCTCTGTTTTGTGGTACGCCAGACCCCTCCCAATGAACAGGATCCCGTTTCGAACGTGGCCGGTCGAACACAAGGCCGTTTCCTCCGTTGTGCGGTACGCCAGGCCTCGTTTTCATCGCCTGTTCCGTCCAAGCCCTCCCGATGAACACGACGCATTCCGTTGCCTCCCCATGAACACGACGCATTCCATTGCCTCCCCATGAACACGACGCATTCCGTTGCCTCCCCATGAACACGATGACGACGCTGTTTCTCCGTTTTGACCCAGCCATGTACACGAGCCCTGGCCGTACGTATGCGCGAGTAGGCGTTTGAGATCCCACCCGTATGTACACATACGTGGCCGTATTTTCTTTCTTGCACCCTGGCCGCAGTACGTACGTGTACATGCTACGTGCGCGCCTCTACTAGGACACGTGCGCGCCTCTACATCGACTAGTATATATGTACGCACGTTCGCGACCAGAATGACAACGCTACATACGCTTCGACCAGGTGGGTCCCGACTGTCAGGCACTTCCTTGCGTGCGAAGATGTAGCTGGTGGGTCCCAGCAGTCAGGGGGGCGAAATACCGTGGCCCGTCTGGTGGGTCCCCACTGTCAGGTGGAGGAATAATTACTTTGCACGTAATAAGGAGGCACTTCCTTGCTGCGGCCGTGGACACAGCTGTCAGTGTCTCCACGTACAGTCCATGTCCGATGGAAGCCGTTCCTTGACCACGTTGACCACACCGCGCCGAGAGCACCAGGGCGGTGGACGACGGCGAGGCCTAGGAAGGGGACGACGCAAAGCCGGGGAAGACGCGGCAGTGGATGCCCACGCGTAGAGGAGTACGAGGGCACTGGTTCACTGCGGTATGAGGCTGCCGTCGCCGTAGAGTAACAGGGGTGTGGGTGAGTAGAGGGATGGCCTGGCCAGCGGTGGGAGTAGTAGGGGCGGTGAGGCCTCCGCCGCATCGCAGCCGGCCATGGGAGGCAGGAGCACGAGGCACGACCGGCGCTGGTTTGGGCGACTGGAGCAAGAAGACCAGAGGTTGAAGAAGCACTATGGCCAATGGATGGACATCGTACGGTCACTGGAGCTAGAATCGTGCATATTGACTAAGTTGACAAAGCCCTCCATCCCCGTCAACTTAGTAGGCCCACAAGTCAGCCTGCCACTATACTGGGTCCCAGCTAACAGGGAGAGTATTCATTTTTTTGTGCGTAATAAGGAGGCACTTCCTTGCATGCGAAGATATAGCTGGTGGGTCCGAGCTGTCAGTGGCGGTAACGTTTTTTCGCGAAATACAGAGGCCCTTTCGGTGGGTCCCTGATGTCAGGTGGAGGAATCATTATTTTGCGCATAATAAGGAGGCATTTCCTTGCGTGCGGCCGTGGACCCAGCTGTCGGCCTCTCCACGTACAGTCCACTTCAGATGCATGTCGGTCGTTGACCACGTTGACCAGGCCGCGCCGAGAGCAGCAGGGCGGTGGATGACGGCGAGGCCTAGGAAGGGAACGACACGGAGGCAGGGAAGACTCGACAGTTGTTTCCCACGCGGAGGGGAGTACGACTGTATGAGGGTTTACTGGTTCGTCTGCCGTCACCGGAGAATAACAGTAGGTGTGGGCGAGTAGAGGGATGGCTAGGCCAGCGATGGGAGTACGGTGGGGCGGTGAGGCCTGCGCGGCAGCACAGCCGGCCGCAGGGAGGAGGGAGCAGGCAGTCCCGCTAGCGCTTGTTTGAGCGGCTGGAGCAGGAAGAGCAGAGATTAAAGAAGGACGACGGCCGTTGGATGGACATCCAACACTCACTGCTTGTGCGTCAACCTTTTTTTTAGGAAAGCCTCAAATCTGTGGAAAACAGCATACAACCCATCTGCCATTATTTCTAATAATTTTCAGCCCATTTGCTAATTCTTAAGGTTTTTTGGAGCCCATATTCTTTTTGTTAGCATTACAGCCCAAATTGTGGCCACGGTTAAAAAATTATACGAAATTTGCATATTTCGGCGCGGTCCGAACTATTTTTAATCCCGAAATTTCGACTCACATTCAAACTAATTTTAAAAATAAATGTATATCAATATAAAATCCAACAAATTCTCCATGCATAAAAATTAATGTAATTTAAAATCTTGAAATGAAAAAAAAGATATTTGAAACTAATTGCTGGTTTGATGTGTTTTAAAAATGTACATCTCATTTCTCATTACTGATGGGCCATTTTCTCGGCCAGCCGAATGAAAGCTCTCCTCGTCTTGAAAGATTTGCAGCCCAGCAGGCCTGACAAAGCGACTTACTTGGCAAATCACAAAAAACTGGGCTGTGGCCGTGGACCCAGCTGTCAGCCTCTCCACGTATAGTACTCTTCCGATGGAAGTCGTTCCTTGACCATGTTAACCACGCCGCGCGGAGAGCACCACGGTGGTGGACGACGGTGAGGCCTAGGAAGGGGACGACGCGGAGCCGGGGAAGACGCGGCAGTGGAAGCCCGCGCGGAGAGGAGTACAAGGGTTCACTGGTTCGGCTGCAGTGTGAGGCTGCCGTCGCCGCAGGGCCTGGCCAGCGGTGGGAATAGTAGGGGGGCGGTGAGGCCTCCGCGGCAGCACAGCCGGCCATGGGAGGCAGGTGCATGCGGCACGACCGGCGCTGCTTTGAGCGGCTGGAGCAAGAAGACCAGAGGTTGAAGAAGCACTACAGCCGTTGGATGGACATCGTACGGTCACTAGAGCTAGAATCGTTCATATTGACTAAGTTGACAAAGCCCTCCGTCCCCGTCAACTTTGTTGGCCCACAATTCATCCTCCCACTATGGTGGGTCCCAACTAGCAGTGGGGTATTCATTTTTTTGTGCGTAATAAGGAGGCACTTCCTTGTGTGCGAAGATATAGCTGGTGGGTCCGACATGTCAGCGGGGGGAATGTTGTTTTCACGAAATATAGAGGCCCTTCCGGTGGGTCCCAGCTTTCAGGTGGAGGAATCATTATTTTGCGCGTATAGTCCATGGCCGATGGATGTCGTCCGTTGACCAAGTTGACCAGGCCGCGCCGAGAGCACCATGGTGGTGGACGACGGTGAGGCCTAGGAAGAGAACGACACGGAGCCGGGGAAGACTCGGCAATGGTTGCCCACGCGGTGGGGAGTACGAGGGTTTACTGGTCCGGCTGCCATCGTCGGAAAATAACAGGAGGTGTGGGTGAGTAGAGGAATGGCCTGGCCAGCAATGAAGTAGGGTGGGGTGGTGCGGCCTGTGCGGCAGCACAGCCGGCCACAGGAGGCGGGAGCAGGCAGTCCCACCGGAGCTGGTTTGGGCGGCTGGAGCAAGAAGATCAGATATTGAAGAAGCAGCACGGCCGTTGGATTAACATCCAACGGTCACTGCTTCTAGAATCGTTTGTGGACTAAGTTGACAAAGCCAAAGTACACGTCAACCTAGTAGACCCACAAGTCAGCCTCCAAATCTGTCCCAAACATCATACAGCCCGAAATTTCTAGCCAAATTCAAATTAATTTTAAATCTAAATATACCTTAATTTAAATTCAATGAAATTTTACCCGCACAAAAACAATGAAATTTAAAATATCAAAATCCAAAAGAAAACAGTATTTTGGAACTAATTGTCTGTTTGCTGTATTTTTTCATTTTGCAGCCCATTTATTATTACTTATAGCCCATTTCTTATTACTTATAGCCCATTTTCTGGGTAAAATGCATCCCTCATCGTCTTGAAAGATTTCCGGCCCAGCAGGGCGTAGAAAAGCAAGTAGGCCTATGTTGGTTATTCTGCAAAAAAAAATAGCCGGCTATCAATTTTCAGAAAGGAAAAAAACAAACTAGGCTGGTCATGTGCTAAACATATGAAATAAAAGCCTGGGCTAGACGGGCCACGGGTCCCGCACAACCTAGTTGATACCCTTCTCCGTCCTGAAAAAACAAAATTACTGCGCGCGCTACTGGGTCCCTACTGTCATCCTCACCATGTACAATCATCTCCTTATTCCTCTCGGTTGTTGACCATGTTGACAACACCGGAGGGCGGCACCGCGGCGAGCGAACCAAGGTGGAGGACGATGGTGAGGCCTCGGATGGGAACGAACAGGAGCCGGGGCAGATCACAGCCAGTCGTGGGAGGCGGGAGCAGGCGGTCCCACCGGCGCTGGTTTGGCTTTGGCGGCTCGGGAAGAAGAGACTGAAGAAATGTGACAGACGTTGAATGTCAATCCAACGGTCAAGGTTGGCACAATCGTTTGTTGACTAAGAGGACACCAAGTAGCATACTTTTTTATATATATGAAGAAAACTGCAGGAAAATGTGTTCGTCTACCGTCCTCCTCACGGGGAACGTTCGCCACATAAGTGACTAGCACCCTTGGTTTTCAACCGAGAGGTCTTGGGTTCGAGTCCCAGGAACTCTCAATTTTGTCCTCCTTCCTTCCTCGCAAAAAAGGGAAAGAAAATCAAAGACTTGGGAAGGCGTACAGAACAAGCTAGTGTACCAGTAATGAGACGTTGCCGAGTTTTAGAAAAAAGAAAGACGTGCTCCTGTAGCTGGTTCGAATCCAAACCTAGACTATGACTATATATGGTGCTATGCTACTCTGCAAGTAATGAAACTGACATATCCAACGTTCGCTTCTCCTCTTCTCTACTTACTCTGCCTAGCATCAGAAGCTCTGGCCGCAACAACCATGTCCGCTCGTTGCTCGTCCACCTGCTCTTCAGTAGGCAACAAGCAGATATGCGCCAAGTCGCAACCCGTACCATCGCCTGTGGGTCTCATCACACCCTCGCCGGCACGCGCACCGCAGCCGATTGCTCATCGCAACCCGCTGCCGTTGGTGTGGTGCCACTGCTGCAAATCACGCAGAGTCATCCGTCGCGTCTCAACCACAATCCGCAACCCTGGCCGAGTCTTCTACAAATGCCCGAATCATGGGGTAATAATATGTTTAAGTGTTGTTCTGCTGCTTTCAGTTGCTGATTTTTTTAATAGTTTGGTTGACAATCTACCAATTTGATTCGTGCAGAAAAGGGAAGATTCGTGTGATTTATATTTCTGAGAAGTTGCTGATGTGGGGGAATGCAACTACGCTGATTATTTGGTTAGCCGAGGAATCCCAATACCAGCAGGTTCGGGTGTTGGACAAGTAACTGAAGGAACGACAGAAGAGGAAGATGCAGAGCAGAAGGTTAAAGATGCAGTTCCTCTGATCATGGCCGAGCAACAGCTGCTGAATGGCCTTGACAGCAATGAGGAGATGAAAGAGCTTGTGAAGATAATGGGCAAAATCGATGTGCTCTGTAGGATGATTGTCTCTTTATTTGCAGTGTATGTAGCACTCGTGATGTATTCAGTGGCTACGACATGAGCACTTTGCTGAAACTAGTAATGAATGAAACCTGTGTAGAAGGCTGGGCGTAGTGTTTTGAACATCTAATGATTTCTATTAATGGAAATCAGGGGGTATCCCCTTTTGCTCATATAAATAAATAAATAGCAGAGGCGCTGTCGGGTCAGCTTTGTTCTCATTCGAAGACGTCGAGCAAATTGCAGTCCAACAACAAACTATGTCATCAAATTCAAGTTTCACAGCCAAATATGAGTACAACTAAATAACAATGTCATCATGTTTTAGTTGTCATACAATCACCAAACACAAATCAGCATACATAACAAGTGATGTTCTCACAGCAAAATACTAAACAACATGTTCATCAGGTTTTAGTTGTCATAGCAAACACAATTTCACATAGTAGATAAAAAAAACGTCTTCTGACAGGCAAATACGACAAAAGCAATGTAATCAGCATCCGCAGCAGCAGCGTCAACATCTTCGCCATGTGTATTAGTCTGAATCGTAATTCCCCACGATGTCATCTTCTTCTTCGTCCTCAACGTCCTCAAACATTGGCTTCTTCTTGATCAACTCTTGTATGTCCACAGCACGACACACAATCTTTTCGCCGGCGTCATTGACGTGATGGTTCTCAAAGATATTAGGAACATCTGTGTTATCTTGTACATTAGGAGCAGTGTAAGCATCACCTTGGTGTGCAACTTCATTAAACGAATTCCTCTGCTCAAACCTTTGCAATACTCTCCAGTCATCGCTACGTGCAAATGTGTCTTCCAAGAAAAATATATGTGTTGCTTGATTTGCCAAAATAAAAGGCTCGTTGGTCTGGTACGCCGCCTTGACATTGATGGATTTGAAATAATCATCAGCTCTGGGTTTTGCGATCCTGGAAAACAGGTTATACCAACGACAGCACAACAGAACCACACACCGATGATCCTCGAAACTGGAGATATACTGCAACTGAATAATGTCTGTTATGTTAGCATACATTTCAGTTGTCTCTTTGTCATATGTATCCGTGCTCATGATGGCACTGTTTTGTGTCTTCCTGCCTTCGTCTCGTGCAAGGGTGTTGTAGTGCACATCTCCAACAATGCAAGATTCATAATGTCTTACCCGAGTATCAGGACCCATTGCTAGTGAGTAAAGGGCATCATCAACTGCCTGCCCATCCTCCCGCATCTTCTTAACCTATGGTTAGAAAATAGACAAGCTGATCATCTTATGTACTCAATATATTAAAAAAAACTGACAGTGCACTTCAAAAGCTTACATGGTTCTTGAACCATTTCGCAAATCCTGCCATAACCAGTTTGTCAATGTTTCTTGGATTTTGCGGCAGTAACTCCTCTTTGTAGATGCTGCACAACATAGTGATCGCGTCAAACATCTAAATATATAAGAATGTGCTGCAAGTTTAGTAGATTACGATGTATAAGCTGCAATACTGCACTTACTTGATATAAGGTAGTATCTCAGGACAGTTATTCAACACATACCAAACCATTTTGTCCAAATCTTTAGGTTTGTCCTCTTGTCGACTCTTCCCTGTAACTCGAACAGAATAATAGAAAACATTGAGCCTGGGATTGTCTTCACCCACCTCTTTGCTAAGCTGATCAGCTGTTTCAATGTATTTTGAGCAGAATGTCAACGCTTCTGTAGCAATGTAGGCCTCTGCAATGGAACCCTTGGGTCTAGCTCTGTTCCTAACATAGCCCTTGAAAGTGCCTAGCCGCCTTTCAATAGGGTACATCCAGCCATACTGTACTGGACCTCTAAGTAGTGCCTCATCAGGTAGATGAACAGCCAAATGCACCATCACATCAAAGAAGGCTGGAGGATATACCTTCTCAAGGTCGCATAGGATAGTTGGTATCTTGTCTCTAAGACGCTCCAAAGCATCTATCCTGATATTCCTACTGCAGAGTTCCCTGAAGAATTGTCGCAACTCTGCAACTGCTCTGTATAAGTCAGGGCGGCCCAATCCTCTAAGGATAACAGGTAAAACCCTTTGAAGTAGGACGTGGCAGTCATGAGTTTTCAACCCTTGTACCTTGTTTCCATCTACACTGACTTTCCTTTCAGGGTTGGAAGCAAATCCATGTGGGAATCTGACACGTGACAGGACCTCGCAGAATTCTTTTCTTTTTACCTTGTCCAAGACGTACACAGCTGGTGCCATATCCCGTGGTTTACCTTCATCTTGCACCTGCAAATCCTTTCTGATACCCAGGTGTGTCAAATCAATCCTAGATTTTAAGGTATCTTTCGTCTTGCCTTCAATATTAAGAAGTGTGCCGATAATGCTGTCACATATATTTTTCTCGATGTGCATCACATCAAGATTATGCCGCAGATCCAAATCTTTCCAATACTCCAAGTCCCACAAAGTGGACCTGCGGGTAAACAATAATCTCTCTTCTACCCTGCCATGCTTCCTTTTCCCGCTACCATTACCATGATGGTTTCCTGGTGTAATATGCCCGACCTTCTCTAATTCCACTTGCAACTCATCGGCGGTGAGCCTCTTTGGTGCATCACGGTTTTCATGCTTTGCATTGAACACATGTCTTCGGTATTTTCTAGGATGCGGCTTGTCCTTGGCAAGGAAACGGCGGTGTCCAATGTAACCGATCTTGCTAAGTATTGCGTATGACAACGGATTCCTGACACAGCAAACACATGCATTGTAACCATGTGTCGTTCGTCCTGACATAGTGCCCAAAGCCGATTAATCATGAATGCACCAAATTATAACAACACGTAGAAAGAAATTAGCTGGTGGGCTGCTATATAGGTCTCGAGTGAGAACACCCTTCCATAGCTGTTGAAGTTCCTCCACAAGAGGCTCCATGAACAAATCAAAATCCTTTCCAGGACTTTTTGGACCTGGGATGAGCAAGGCCATCATGTAGTTTGATTCTTTGGTGCAGATATTTGGAGGCATGTTGTAAGGGATAACAAGCACTGGCCACATGCTATATGTGGCGCTCTGGTGGCCAAATGGGTTAAATCCATCTGAAGCTAAGCCAAGTGTAATGTTTCTCGGGTCAACAGCAAACTCTTTGTGTTTATCATTGAAGCTTTTCCACTCACTACCATGAGATGGATGGCTCATTACATTCTGATCTCTGTACTCCTGGTTCCTAGAATGCCACAGTACATCCTCTCTGTCAGGACCCCGATTCTAAGTCACACTGATCTAGCATGTAACACCTCATATCACTTTGCGGCCTCACGCACGGTATTCCCACGGGTGTCGCCTTACCATGGCCCGGGACCATTTGCGCCTTTTGGCTCATGTATATGATAGTGTCGCTAGCATCCATATGACAGAGAACCCGGGCCGACATGACTAGTCGTGAACCCAAAGTGGCACTAACTTACGGGGACAGGCATACATGAAACAACATCGAGCATGTCGGTTAGCAGCGTGTGAATCCGGGCTGTAGCAACTGGGCTAACAGGATTCCGGGAACCCGGGTTGTAGCAGGCTAGGTAGGACTCCGGATGTCACCGCGTGACATTTCCTCGAAGGGATAGACACAGGAACGAAGTGAATCACATGCCGACCAGTCTAAGTGTTCCGGAGCAGTAGTGCCGGGCTAGCAGGACTCCGGTAAACCGGGCTGTAGCGGACTACCATGGCTCGGTGGAAGCACTAGACTACATTTCCCCATAAGAGAGGCTACCAAGGATAGACAACTAGGTTGTCGGATCCCACACATAGCAATACACGTTACACGTACGCATAACATGCAAGTATGTGCTGTACAACATGGCATCACAACATAACGCAAACTCATATAGATAAAGGCCCAGAAGAGCCACATAGCATTAAATACAAACAGGGGTCACATGACCCATCATTCAGAGCATACAAGCAACGGAAGCATTACATGTCTAAGTACAGACAACTACAAAAGAAAAAGGCTGAGAAGCCTGACTATCTACAAGTCCCTCCCAAGGGTACAAGATCGTAGCTGAGGTAACAAGCTACTCGTCGAAGTCCAAGCAAGACTTACATTAGATCCTATCAAGACTTACATTAGATCCTATCATACTAGTGAGACAGATGTCTCACCTGCAAAACATAAATAAAGCAAACGTGAGTACAAAGGTACCCAGCAAGACTTACATTAGATCCTATCATACATGCTTTAGTATCAAGAAGGCAATGTGGGGTTTAGTTGTAGCAAGCCAGCTTTGACTCATTGGCTATCCTGTTCTATGACTACGAGAAACTTCTTTGAGGTGAGGCAGCGCACACGAGTCCACTAATCACCACATCAATACACCACTATGGACTCATCCCCGTCTCTCTACGAGAAGGCCATCCATATCACTAACACTTGTCTTGAGCATTTTAGAGTATCCACTTTAAGTTGTCTATGTACCACGTAAGTATCCAAGAAGTCCATAACTGAGGACACGGCTATTCGAATAGATCATGATAACCCTGCAGGGGTGTACTTCTTCACACATGCTCTCGCCACTTACCGCCATGTACACGCCATGTATCTCGGTAACCTTCAAGCGGAAGCCTGGCGAGGGTGTCGGCCACGACCTGACTAACCACACAAGTCTCTCATCCAGGTTTATCGCCTATTCGGGTTCCATCCGCAAGGAGATCCGGCCGGGGTGTCGCTCACGGCCCCAAACGATGTGAGCAGGGTTCCCAAGCCCACCATCCGGGTGCCACTTGGTACACCATGCCACCGTGCCTAGTCTTTCCCAAGCCCACCTGGCTGGGTGCCACTTGGTAGACTACTAACACTACCTACAAACACCAGAAACTATTTGCAACTCCTGGACAGAGATCAAGTTGGTTAATAAGTCGAGAGGGGCACTTAAGCATTCCAATGTGTGGTAGTAGCTAGTCATTGGACAACATACACGGAACTCAGTGCTTAAGGACGGTTCCAATGAGACAACCCACCATGTACTCCTACATGGCCTCTCACCGCTACCTTTACCAAATCATGTTCACACACTTAACTCTCAACACCAGAACATAGCACTGTACTCCAATTCATTCCCAATGAATCAGACCTGACATACTCTAAGCAATAGCAGGCAATGCTTGGTAGGAACACAACATGGCTCAGTCAACTCCTACACATGCTAGTGGGTTTTAACTATTTACTGTGGCAATGACAGGTCATGCAGAGGAATGGGTTCAACTACCACAGCATAAAGTAGCAGTTGAATCATTGTTGTCCTAATAGAATAAATGAGAGCAGGAGCGAGATAGTAGGATTGTATCAGAATGAACAAGGGGGTTTGCTTGCCTGGTAGAACAACAGCGGGGCACTTCTCCTCAGACAGGTAATCTGGAATGGTCTCCAGAGCAGGACCTATCAAGAAGGAACGGTGTCGACAATCAAAACATAAGCATATGCAACAATATGATGCATGAACATGGCATGTAGATGTGATGCTGTTTGAGCTAATGCAACTAGCATTCTATTTGGATGAAGTCCATTTGAATCAAGAATTCAAATGCAACTCCAAGTTAATTCTTGATGAATGCCATTAATATGTTTTCACCTATACAGCAAGTATAAGTTGGTTTATCATGCATGAAAATGGTACAGATGGATAGATTGCATTTTTCTGATAATTTTTCATATATAAATTATTTCAATCTGAGCTACGGTTGAATTTCTATGAATTTTTGAAGTTTATATCATTTTCTGGATTTTCCTGATTATTTAAAACCAGAAAATGAATAACTGCATCAGCACTGCGTCATGCCTGTGTCAGTAGGTCAGCGGGGTTGTCCAGGTCAAACCTGACCAGTGGGTCCCACTGGTAAGTGGCACAACTAATTAACCAAGTTAATTAGCCTTAAGTTAATTCTAACTAAACTGTTTGTGGGGTCGGGGCCCACTAGTCAGCGACTAACTAGCTAACTAACCTAGGTTAATTAGTGTTAAACTAATACTAACTAAAAGTGTTAGGGGGGATGGCCCACGCGTTAGTGACACAAGGGGGAAGGTCAAACCCCTGGTCAGCGGGGTCAAACCTGCTGGCGACTCAACGCCGGCAAGGCCAGACGCGGCGGAGGGCCTTGGATTTGGTCCTCCGGTGACCAAATGGGCCACGGAGACCATCTCCGAGGAGCTGGTGCTCGCGCGCATCTAGGGGAGCAGACGGGAGGCTGCGGGGGCGGCGGAGCTCGCCGGAGCGAAGCCCGGGGCGGCGGCCGGAGCACGGCTATGGGCAGGAGCGGGCTGCGGGGCATGGGGAGGCCACCCGAGGGGGTCTGCGGCACCCTCGTGGCACCAGGAGCAGGCTGAGTGCTCGGGAGCGGCTGGCTCGGGCTCTGGCCACGGTGGCGCCATGGCCGGCGGCGATTAGGTCTCGGGCGCGGCAGCTGAGCTAGTTAGGTGGGGCAAATGAGCTCGGGGAGGAGGGGAAATGGAGGAGAGCTCACGACGGTTCGGCAGGCGTGCTCAGCGACTCGAGGGAGGCTCTGGAGTCGATGGAGCGGCGCCGGCGATCTCGGGCGACCGGAGGTGAAGAAGACGGCGGTGACGGCTCCACGGGGCGTCCGGTGACGCGTGGCTTGACGGAGAGGACGAGGACGACCGCGCGGAGCGTCTGGGCATGAAGCGAGGGCGAGGCCGTGACGGTGGGTGCGGCAACGGCGAGCGGTGGCGACGGTGGCGCTGGGGCATGGTGGGAGAGAGAGATCCAGGGGAGGGGGAGGAACAAGAGAGAGTGAGAGAGGTGCGGGGCGGCGCGTGGCGTCGTCCAGGCCGTCCAAGGCGACAAGGGCATGAGGCAGATAGGCATGAGGTGGCCAGGCACGTGGCCGCGCGCGCCGGGCGCGTGCCCCTGTCCTCTTGGCGCGAGGAAGGGGACGACTGGCACTGGCCAGTCGGCTGGGCCGGCCTGTTGTGCCACTGGGCTGCCAGGCTGCAGGTAAGCACAGGTAAGCGTTTTTCCATTTTTGTTTTCTTTTCTATTTTCTGACATTTGTTTGTGATTTAGTAAAATACTAAACCAATTTATTTCCTTGTGCCAATTTTTGTAGGAGCTAATGGTATTATTCCAGAGCTCCTCAGCAAAAATAAGAATTTTTGGACATATATAAAATATATCACACACATATATATATATATCCAAGGCAAATAATTATTGCATTAATTCCAAATGGCCAAAATAAATATTTATGAGCTCCTGAAAATATTTGTTTGAATTTTACCTTTGACCAATATTTTCAGAGAGCAACATGAACATTTTCTTGGACCTTTTTGGAGCAATTTTTATCTGGGTCATTTCCAGAAATGATTCTGAGGGTTTCACAAATCCCCATTTCAAATTTAAATGAAATTTAAACATGATGCTCACAAGAAGGCTAGCCTAGGTCATACCAGAACTAGGGATGTGAAAACTCGCCCCCACTTGAAAGAATCTCGTCCCGAGATTCAGGGGTCGATGGAAAGAAAGTGGGATACTCCAACCGAAGACGATCTTCACGCTCCCAAGTAGCTTCTCTCTCGAAATGATGAGACCACTGAACCTTGAGAAACTTGATGTTATGATGTCGAGTGACACGCTCTGCTTGATCTAGAATGCGGACGGGGTACTCTCGATAAGTGAGGTTATCTTGGAGATCAAGCGTTTCGTGGTCCACTCCGCGGATGGGATCCGAGAAGCAACGCCTGAGTTGAGAGACGTGGAAGACATCATGTACTCGGGAAAGATGTGGGGGTAGTTCCAACTAGTAGGCAACCTCTCCTCGTTTAGCGAGAATGCGAAAAGGGCCAATGTAACGGGGAGCCAACTTGCCCTTGATACCGAAATGATGGGTACCCTTCAAAGGAGTAACCCGAAGGTAAGCCTTGTCGCCAATTTCATAAGCCACTTCCTAATGACGGCGGTCATACTGGCTCTTTTGACGAGATTGGGCTGTTTTCAAATTCTCACGAATGACGCGAACTTGTTCTTCTGCCTCCTGGATCATATCCGGTCCAAAGAATTGTCTTTCACCGGTTTCTGACCATTTCAAAGGTGTTCGACATCTTCGTCCATACAGAACCTCAAAAGGAGCTTTCTTGAGGCTGGATTGGTAGCTGTTGTTATAAGCAAACTCGGCGAAGGGAAGACACTTCTCCCAATCCATACCGAATGACATAACACAAGCTCTAAGCATGTCTTCGAGAATTTGGTTGACCCTTTCCACCTAACCACTTGATTGAGGGTGGAAAGCGGTACTGAAGGAAAGATGGGTGCCCATGGCAGTTTGGAAACTCTCCCAAAAAAGAGAAGTGAAAAGACTACCACGGTCTGAATTGATCTCTAGTGGAACACCATGAAGTGAAACTATTCGAGAAATATATAAGTCAGCGAGCTGACTAGCAGTGATACTCTCTCGAACAGGTAGGAAGTGAGCCACTTTGGAAAGACGATCAATGACTACGAAGATAGCATTATTCCCTCTCTTGGTCCTGGGAAAGCCGGTGATGAAGTCCATACCAACTTTATCCCATTTCCACTCAGGAATAGCTAAAGGCTGAAGGGTGCCAGCAGGCCTTTGATGCTCTGCCTTAACGCGACGACAAACGTCATAGTTAGAAATGAACTGAGCAATTTCTCTCTTCATCCTAGTCCACCAGAACCTCTGGCGTAGGTCCTGATACATCTTAGTACTACCGGGATGAATCGTGAGAGGAGATTCATGCGCCTCCTTAAGGATTAATTGTCGAATATGTTGATTCTTGGGAACCACCAAGCGATTCTCAAAGAAAACAACACCTCGATCATCTATAGAGAAACATCCACCAACTCCCTTCTTAATGTTTCTCTTGATGCGGATAACACCCCTATCAAACTTCTGGTCAGTAATGATCTGATCCTCAAGGGTAGGTTTCACCACCAAGGTAGAAAGGAATCCATGAGGAGCAATGTGAAGATTAAGCTTACAGAATTCCTCATGGAGAAGTGGTTGGCCCTGCTGCAACATAAGATTGTTGCAATAGGACTTACGACTTAGCGCATCAGCCATGACATTGCCCTTGCCTGGGGTGTAGGTAATCCCTAAGTCGTAATCTGAGATCAACTCCAACCAACGTCTTTGCCTAAGGTTCAAATCTGGTTGGGTGAAGATATACTTGAGACTCTGGAGGTTGGTGTAAATCTCGCAACGTTTACCGAGAAGGTAATGCCGCCATGTCTTAAGTGCATAGACTACGGCTGCAAGCTCTAGATCATGTGTAGGACAATTCTCCTCATGTGGATGCAACTATCGAGATGCATAGGCAATCACATGACGATCCTGCATAAGAATGCAACCTAGTCCCTGTCATGAGGCGTCGCAGTAGATAACAAAGTATTTAGTGAAATCCGGTGGCACAAGTATGGGAGCAGAAGTCAGGCGTCTTTTCAGTTCCTGGAAACTGTACTCACACTGTGGGGACCACTCAAACTTTTTATATTTCTTGAGAAGTTCCGTGAGAGGTTTGGCCACTTTGGAGAAGTTCTCAACGAAGCAGCGACAATAACTGGCTAGACCAAGGAAACTCATAACTTGTTTAACTGTCTCAGGTGGAGTCCAATCAAGAACGGCTTGAACTCTCTCGGGATTGACAGCAATTCCCTTACCAGAGATCACGTGGCCTAGGTAGGTCACTTCTGGCAACCAAAATTCGCACTTGGAGAACTTGGCATAAAGGCGATGCTCTCTGAGTTTCTCTAACACAAGTCTAAGATGTTCGGCATGTTCTTCCTCGTTCTTCGAGTAAATAAGGATATCATCGAGGTAAACCACGACGAACTTATCTAAGTACTCCATGAAGATCGAGTTCATCAAGCGGGAGAATGTAGCCGGAGCATTGGTTTGACCAAAGGACATGACGGTGTACTCGTACTGGCCATAACGAGTGACAAAAGCCGTCTTAGGAATGTCCCCATTTCTGATCTTGATTTGATGGTAGCCTAACCTCAAATCCATCTTCGAAAAGACTGAGGATCCAGCGAGCTGATCATACAGATCGTTGATCCTGGGGAGCGGATACTTGTTCTTTATCATGACCAAATTAACGGGACAATAATCTACAACCATACAGTCCGTACCATCCTTCTTCTTGACGAAGAGAACGGGGCAAGCCCAAGGAGAAGAACTAGGACGGATGAAACCCTTTTGCAAGGACTCATCAAACTGTCTCTTAAGCTTAGATAGCTCTAAAGGTGCCATCTTGTACGGTCTCCTAGAGATTGGGGCGGTTCCTGGGATAAGATCTATGACAAACTCTACATCTCTGTCAGGTGGAACACTTGGCAGTTCTTCTGGAAAGACATCCGGAAAGTCACGGACTACCGGGATATCCTCAAGGTCTGGAAGAGGGCTGGCATTAAGAGAATAGTGTTGACGCTTTGCAACTCTGGAGGAGACAATGACCACCTTTCCAGATGAGTGTGTAAGCTGAACAGACCTAGTGTAACAATCAATCTTGGCATAATGAGCTTTCATCCAGTCCATACCCAAGATGATGTTAATATCTGTAGACTTGAGGGCTATAAGTGATGCAAGGAATACAAGTCTGTCAACAAGGATTTCATTACCATGGCTTACACTAGAAGTTTGCCATTTGGATCCAGGAGTTTGAATGACTAGTGGAGAGGGCAAATCACAAAATGAAATGTTGTGCAAGTTAGCATAGCTTTCAGAAATGAAGGAGTGAGATGCTCCAGTGTCGAACAAAACCGATGCTGGATGGCAGTTGACAAGGAGTGTACCAAGAACGACATCCGGATCATCATGAGCGTCTTTAGCTGAGACGTGATGCACATGTCCACGTTCAGTGGAAGCTGACTTGGCACTGATCATCTTGTGTGATGGCTTACCATGAAGAACAGACTCCTCGGGCTGGGGTGGAGCATAGTTGGCTTGAGAGCAGTCACGTTCATAGTGTCCTGGCTCTCCACATGTGAAGCAGGTCCCTGAAGTAGGATGTGGACCCGCATTGACAAGTGGTCTACCAATAGGCATGGGTGTAGCATACTGTTGAACTAGGTGAGGTGCCACACAAGAAGGCCTCGGTGTATAACCGGGTGGAAGAGCGGAGTTCGGAACCCAAATCCAATGCTTCTGGGAACTAGAACCGGAGGAAGAACCCAAATCACAGGTGTGCTTACGAGACTCCTCGTAAGTGAGCTGAGCTGTCTCTGCATTAATGGCCTTGTTCACAAGAGCCTGGAATGTATTGCAATGATGCAAGTGGAGATCACGACGCAACTTGGGGTTGAGACCCTTCCGGAACCTAGCATGCTTCTTGGCGTCCGTGGACACTTCTTCTGCAGCATAGCGGGCGAGGTTCTCAAACTCTCTATTGTAAGCATCAACAACCATCTTACCCTGGGTGAAACTACATAACTCTTCTCTCTTGCGGTCAATGAGAGCCTGAGGAATGTGATGCTCGCGAAAAGCCTCAGTGAAATCTCTCCAGGTGGGTATCTGGCCAGCTGGAAGCATAGCCTCATAGTTCTGCCACCAAAGACTAGCAGGACCTTCCAGGTGATAAGCAGCATAGGTGACCTTGTCACCTTCAGCTATGTTCGCAGAACGCAGCTTGATAGTGATACTACGGAGCCAGTCATCAGCATCGAGTGGCTCAATGGAATGATGGAAGATAGGTGGTTTCAAGCCAATGAAGTCATGAATGGACGCATACTCTTTGTACTGATGGGCGGTGTTCTCCTCAATACGTGCTAACAAACGGTTAGACTCTCTCTTGTTCTTCTCCATCTCTAACATGAACTCTGCCAACGAAGACTGGTCGGGAGGATCCTCATCCCTACCATCTCCGTGGTCCCGGCTATGAGCAACAGAACTTCGGTTAACTGACGACATCCTGAAGAACCAACCAAGGAAACAAGGATGGATTCAACATCACCATAAGGATGTAGAATATAGTACAAGGAAAAATACTATCTCTTGGGCTCCTAGGACAATTCCGGCAGCATAACGATAGTAAAATGCTCAAAATGAGACATTCTGCAAAAGATGGGGTAGCACCATACTCAACATCATCACTCAAGGTTCTGAGATATTACTAAATAGACTACACCAGAAGTACTTGAAAACTGGAATATGACTCTAATCAACCAAACCTATGAGACTACAGAATAGCAACATGTGATCCTGATAGACAGAAGAGGAGCCTAGTTCCTTATCCCCGTAGGAAGGATAGGATGACTCAGATCAGAAGGCATGAGGTATAAGGAGTAAAAAGAGCCTTACGTCCCCTTCCACAATCAATTCCCCTACATAACTAAAAAAATTCTAGACTCAACTTCGACCAGGTGGCTTGGAAATCCTACAGGCAGTCAGGCTCTGATTCCAAAGCTGTCAGGACCCCGATTCTAAGTCACACCGATCTAGCATGTAACACCTCATATCACTTTGCGGCCTCACGCACGGTATTCCCACGGATGTCGCCTTACCATGGCCCGGGACCGTTTGCGCCTTTTGGCTCACGTATATGATAGTGTCGCTAGCATCCATATGACAGAGAACCCAGGCCGACATGACTAGTCGTGAACCCAAAGTCGCGAGCATGTCGGTCAGCAGCGTGTGAATCCGGGCTGTAGCAACTGAGCTAACCGGACTCCGGGAACCCGGGCTGTAGCAGGCTAGGAAGGACTCCGGATGTCACCGCGTGACATTTCCCCGAAGGGACAGACACAGGAACGAAGTGAATCACACGCCGGCCAGTCTAAGTGTTCCGGAGCAGTAGTGCTGGGCTAGCAGGACTCCGGTAAACCGGGCTGTAGCGGACTACCATGGCTCGGTGGAAGCACTAGACTACATTTCACCAAAAGAGAGGCTACCAAGGACAGACAACTAGGTTGTCGGATCCCACACATAGCAATACACGTTACACGTGCGCATAACATGCAAGTATGTGCTGTACAACATGGCATCACAACATAAAGCAAACTCATATAGATAAAGGCCCAGAAGAGCCACATAGCATTAAATACAAACAGGGGTCACATGACCCATCATTCAGAGCATACAAGCAACAGAAGCATTACATGTCTGAGTACAGACAACTACAAAAGAAAAAGGCTGAGAAGCCTGACTATCTACAAGTCCCTCCCAAGGGCACAAGATCGTAGCTGAGGTAACAAGCTACTCGTTGAAGTCCAAGCGGTACTACTAGTGAGACACATGTCTCACCTGCAAAACATAAATAAAGCAAACGTGAGTACAAAGGTACTCAACAAGACTTACATCAGATCCTATCATACATGCATTAGTATCAAGAAGGCAATATGGGGTTTAGTTGCAGCAAGCCAGCTTTGACTCAGTGGCTATCTTGTTCTATGACTACGAGAAACTTCTTTGAGGTAAGCCAGAGCACACGAGTCCACTAATCACCACATCAATACACTACTATGGATTCATCCTCGTCTCTCTACGAGAAGGCCATCCATAGCACTAACACTTGTCTTGAGCATTTTAGAGTATCCACTTTAAGATGTCTATGTACCACGTAAGCATCCAAGAAGTCCATAACCGAGGACACGACTATTCGAATAGATCATGATAACCCTGCAGGGGTGTACTTCTTCACACACGCTCTCACCACTTACCGCCATGTACACATCATGTATCTTGGCAACCTTCAAGCGGAAGCCTGGCGAGGGTGTCGGCCACGACCTGACTAACCACACAAGTCTCTCATCCAGGTTTATCGCCTATTCGGGTTCCATCCGCAAGGAGATCCGGCCGGGGTGTCGCTCACGGCCCCAAACGATGTGAGCAGGGTTCCCAAGCCCACCATCCGGATGCCACTTGGTACACCGTGCCACCGTGCCTAGTCTGTCCCAAGCCCACCTGGCCGGGTGCCACTTGGTAGACTACTAACACTACCTACAAACACCAGAAACTATTTGCAACTCCTGGACAAAGATCAAGTTGGTTAATAAGTCGAGAGGGGCACTTAAGCATTCCAATGTGTGGTAGTAGCTAGTCATTGGACAACATGCACGGAACTCAGTGCTTAAGGACGGTTCCAATGAGACAACCCACCATGTACTCCTACATGGCCTCTCACCGCTACCTTTACCAAATCATGTTCACACACTTAACTCTCAACATCAGAACATAGCATTGTACTCCAATTCATTCCCAATGAATCAGACCTGACATACTCTAAGCAATAGCAGGCAATGCATGGTAGGAACACAACATGGCTCAATCAACTCCTACACATGCTAGTGGGTTTTAACTATTTACTGTGGCAATGACAGGTCATGCAGAGGAATGGGTTCAACTATCGCAGCATAAAGTAGCAGTTGAATCGTTGTTGTCCTAATGCAATAAATGAGAGCAGGAGCGAGAGAGTCGGAATGAACAAGGGGGTTTGCTTGCCTGGTAGAACAACAGGGGGCACTGCTCCTCAGACAGGTAATCTGGAACAGTCTCCGGAGCAGGACCTATCGAGAAGGAACGGTGTCGACAATCAAAACACAAGCATATGCAACAATATGATGCATGAACATGGCATGTAGATGTGATGCTGTTTGAGCTAATGCAACTAGCATTCTATTTGATGAAGTCCATTTGAATCAAGAATTCAAATGCAACTCCAAGTTAATTCTTTATGAATGCCATTAATATGTTTTCACCTATACAGCAAGTATAAGTTGGTTTATCATGCATGAAAATGGTACAGATGGGTAGATTGCATTTTTTTTGATAATTTTTCATATATAAATTATTTCAATCTGAGCTATGGTTGAATTTCTATGAATTTTTGAAGTTTATATCATTTTCTGGATTTTCCTGATTATTTAAAACCAGAAAATGAATAACTGCGTCAGCACTGCATCATGCCTGCGTCAGCAGGTCAGCGGGGTCGTCCAGGTCAAACCTGACCAGTGGGTCCCACTGGTCAGTGGAACAACTAATTAACCAAGTTAATTAGCCTTAAGTTAATTCTAACTAAACTGTTTGTGGGGTCGGGGCCCACTAGTCAGCGACTAACTAGTTAACTAACCTAGGTTAATTAGTGTTAAACTAATACTAACTAGAAGTGCCAGGGGGATGACCCACGCGTCAGTGACACAAGGGGGAAGGTCAAACCCCTAGTCAGCGGGGTCAAACCCGCCGGTGACTCGACGCCGGCGAGTCCAGACGCGGCGAAGGGCCTCGGATTTGGTCCTCCGGTGACCAAATGGGCCGCGGAGACCATCTTCGAGGAGCTGGTGCTCGCGCGCATCTAGGGGAGCAGACGGGAGGCTGCGGGGGCGGCGGAGCTCGCCGGAGCGAAGCTCGGGGTGGTGGCCGGAGCATGGCTGGGCAGGAGTGGGCTGCGGGGCACGGGGAGGCCACCCGAGGGGCTCTGCGACACCCTCGTGGCACCAGGAGCAGGCTGAGTGCTCGGGAGCGGTTGGCTCGGGCTCTAGCGATGGTGGCGCCATGGCCGGCGGCGATGAGGTCTCGAGCGTGACAGCTGAGCTAGCTAGGCGGGGCAAACGAGCACGGGGAGGAGGGGAAACGGAGGAGAGCTCACGGTGGTTCGGCGGGCGTGCTCAGCGGCTCGAGGGAGGCTCTGGAGTCGACGGAGCGGCGCCGGTGATCTTGGGCGACCGGAGGTGAAGAAGACGGCGGTGACGGCTCCACGGGGCATCCGGCGACGCGTGGCTTGACGGAGAGGACGAGGACGACGGCGTGGAGCATCTGGGCACGAAGCGAGGGCGAGGCCGTGACGGTGGGCGCGGCAACGGCGAGCGGTGGCGACGGCGGCACTCGGGCACGGTGGGAGAGAGAGATCCATGGGAGGGGGAGGAACGAGAGAGAGTGAGAGAGGTGCGGGGCGGCGCGTGGCGTCGTCCAGGCCGTCCAAGGCGATGAGGGCGTGAGGCAGACAGGCAGGAGGTGGCCGGGCGCGTGGCCGCGTGCGCCGGGCGCGTGCCCCTGTCCTCCTGGCGTGAGGAAGGGGACGACTGGCACTGGCCAGTCGGCTGGGCCGGCCTGTTGGGCCACTGGGCTGCCAGGCTACAGGTAAGCACAGGTAAGCGTTTTTCCATTTTTGTTTTCTTTTCTATTTTCTAACATTTGTTTCTGATTTAGTAAAATACTAAACCAATTTATTTCCTTGTGCCAATTTTTGCAGGAGCTAATGGTATTATTCCAGAGCTCCTCAGCAAAAATTAGAATTTTTGGACATATATCACATATATATATCCAAGGCAAATAATTATTGAATTAATTCCAAATGGCCAAAATAAATATTTATGAGCTCCTGAAAATATTTGTTTGAATTTTACCTCTGACCAATATTTTCAGAGAGCAACATGAACATTTTCTTGGACCTTTTTGGAGCAATTTTTATCTGGGTCATTTCCAGAAATGATTCCGAGGGTTTCACAAATCCCCATTTCAAATTTAAATGAAATTTAAACATGATGCTCACAAGAAGGCTAGCCTAGGTCATACCAGAACTAGGGATGTGACACTCTCTTGTTTCAGCATCATGAAACAACCTCTGCAATCTTGGTGTAATTGGAAAATGTCTCGGAACATTATGAGGAATCCTCTTCACATCATCGCCATCTTTCCATCTTGATGATTTGCATTTCGGGCATTCACTTAAGTTGGCATAATCCTTCCGGAACAAAACACAATTATTCTTACAAACATGGATCATATCATATCCAATTCCAACTGCACGAAGGAAATTCTTCATTTTACTGTAGGTGTGTGGCAGCTCAGACGCATCTGGGAAAGATTCGCGGAAAGCAACCAACATCGCATCGAATGATTTGTTGGTCATCCGCTCAGATGTCTTCACCTGAAGAAAGGTGACCATAGCTGAGAATACTGACAGCTTATTTCCTGGGGTGACAGCAACTTTGCATTGTTCCAACATGTGGGCCCACCGTTTTTCTTCTGCAGGTGAAAGTTCATGGAATGCACGAGCATTTCGTAGCATTGTTTCAATGTTGGTCAAACTCACTGGCTCCGCCACCACCACCTCCTCCTCCTCCTCCACCTGAGCATCAGGCAGATCATGTAGTCAATAACATTGGCGTTCACAGCTTCACCATGATGAACCCACCTAGTATATGTGACCGACATCCCATACAAGTGTAGATGATTTTGCACAGTTGACTGGGGTCTTGTAACTGAATTCATACAACTGCTACACGGGCATAGCACATCTGATTTGGGACCACCGTACTCAGCTCTGATAAAGTTCATGAAGTTTTCAACCCCCGCGACATATGCAGCGGAGAATCTTTGAGCAGAAGTTATCCAAGTCCTGTCCATCTGTTAGACATACAAATTAGTTCTTCTACTAGATATTACGGGAAAAACATATATGCTTTTTTATGAAGTCCAAAAAAAAAAATACCTAGGTCGATGTCTAAAGCTATGGCAAGATATTTGGATGAGCAGATCTAAGTAACAAAATATATGTAAAGCTAATTCAGCAAACAGATTTGAGTGCCAAATTATGGCAGGCTGTTTCAGCAGTCAATGAGGCCGAGCACACAGCCATCGAACAATCGAAGGCCATCACAGCAACAAAGATCGAGTATAAAATGGTGTAGAGCTATTTCAGCTAACAGATTGGCTACTAGACCATGGCAATCTATGTCACAATAAATATATGGCAGGATATTTTAGCAACTAATCGGCCTTGGCATGCCATCTCAGCTAATCAGATTGAGTGCAGAACAGGGCAAGGAAGCTTCTTAAGTAGAGCATATTGACAGTAAACTACTTCGGCAAACAGTGAGATTAACAGCGTCTATCAGCAAATATTTAGTGCTACACCGACATGAACGGGGCCTCAGTCTAGAATGCGCATACCGTGGGAGAAGCTGAGCACCGTGCGTCTCCACACGAACGTCGCCAGCGGTGGCGGCGCTGACCGCCGTGCGCCTCCACAAGAATGTAGCCAGAGGTGGCGGCGCGGCTAGAGGACGGCAGTCTACGAGAGCGTACTGTGGGAGCGAGAGGATCACCGAACCGCGGCGCCAACGTATCGGCGCGGCGGGGAGGGCGGCTTTGGCGGAGCGAATGGAGTGGAGGGGGACAGGGGGGAGGCAGTTTGGGGAATATTATTGGCTAGTTGGCCGAAGGGTGGTTGAATCGGATTTGGGGGGAATTTTTGGGTGTGGGGGGGGGGAGGATTTTCGCGCGGTGGGCGGGGGGAGTTTGGTGCATGGTCGGTTTCTCCAAGTGCAGTCCCACGTGTCAGTGAAGAGGCAAGCCGAAGCACATTCCGTTTGCGTGAGCCGTGTGCAGGACCGAACGTGTGTGGGGTGCAATGCGACCGCGACAGGAGTGCTGTGAGTGTAGCACATTTTTTTTCCTTTTAAACTAGGTGCTTTGCCCCCTCAAAAAAAATCTGTTGCTTCACGCGATCCATCGATACTACTAGTAATCCGGTAATCCCGACTAAAAGGGCGCGGCTGGGTCTTTTCCCGCGCGATATGCTGGGAGGTTGGCTTAGTTGGGTTTTTTAGGACGAGTAATGCTACACCTACGTAATCCGAGTTACGTAATTAACGTAATGTGAAACATGTGAGCTGTTGATTGTAGATTGGGGGGAGGGAGGGGCCCACCACCATGAAAATCAGGGGAGGAGAGAGAGAGAGGCAATTTACGTTAACCCTTTCGTAGGTTCCCGTAGATGTAGAAAGATGTGTCCGATCCTGCAATATAGGCCGTCCGATCTATATCTAACGGATAGGAAGGAAACTATGACAATTTACCCGCACTCCTCTCCACATTTGCAGATAAGGCTTTCTCCCACAAGATCTTGATCTTTCGTGCAACGCACGGGCATCTTGCTAGTACTCCTACAATATGTATATTATTGTGAAAGTTCATATACACCGACCGAGATTAATGCAAACACGACAGATTTTCAATACATTTCGAACTTTTATAGGACAAAAAAAAAAGAAACCCGACCCTAAACCTATTCTACGGCGGTGACCGACGTCCTCCATCTATGATCTCCATGTACGGGGGCAGGGTTCAAGACCCGTGAAGTGAAGGTGCGGTCTCCGGCGAGGAAAAGTAGAACAAGGGAGACGGACCGGCCAGTTGGCACACCATGCCCTGCCGCCTCCCATGCCCTACTCATCCTCAGAGGAGTCCCCGACCTCGGCGGTGCCGGACGTTGGACGGCGGCAAGTAGGACGTGTGGCTGACGGTGCTCCCGTCGTCGGCCGCCAGCATGGTCACCGCTTGTGCGGCGACTTGAGCGAGGGCCGCGACCTCGAGCTCCATCCCCGAAGACAAGCTCTCCCGCAGAGTGTTCGCGCTTGCGGTCATGGCGGATGTGGTTCCAGGTAGGTGGACGATGCACTATGGTGTGGAGGTTAGCTGGGCGTTGCCGCTTTAAGTAGCGCATTCCGGCGAGGCCAAGAATCCGGGTGCGTCATTAAGTCGCCGGAGTTGGTTTCGCGGGCACCGAGCTGTCGGATTTCGGGTTCCGGCAGACCCTTGAGGTTCGAACACTGGGGTGTGCACGGAGATCTCTCCCCTACCGATCTACGTCCAATCTCCTCGCGTGATCTAAGCTGGAAACAACGAACAACACAAGGGACACAAGGTTTATACTGGTTCGGGCCACCGTTGTGGTGTAATACCCTACTCCAGTGTGTGGTGTGGTGGATTGCCTCAGGGGCTGATGATGAACAGTACAAGGGAAGAACAGCCTCGCGAGAGGTGTTCTTGAGCTGGTGCGATGAACTGCTTGGGTGAGTTCAATCGCCTCTCTCTCTCTCTCTATCTCTCTTTTTCGGTCTCTTCTTCTCCGTCCTCTATTCTGTGGTGGCTAGCTCTATTTATAGAGGCCCTGGGCCTCTCCCCAAATAATGAGCGAGAAGGGCGCCAACAATTGGCCATTTTAAAGAGGAACATCTAGTACAAGTTATCCTGACCAAAGGTGGTCTTCGGCTGCCAAAAGCACTGGTGATGACGCCGCCTTGGGCTCCACGGTGACCTCCGTCCTGCCGCTCTGTTGGTCTTGGTCTTGTTGCACCGGAATGGTAACCTTTGCCCGATGCCTTGGCCTGTGCTTGCCCCCTTTGCACCAAAGGGGAAACAAGGACACTGCGCAGGCCGGCGCCCGCCTGGCGCCCGCCTGGTCTCGATTGTCATGGCTTGCGTCACGGGCTCCTCGCAAGGTACCCCTGCCTTGATCTCTCCGCCTCCTCACGAGCCTGCCTGATGAGGCTGCCTCTAAGGAAGCTTCCGGTCGTCCGCCCCGCGAGGCTTGGCCCCTCACGAGGGTCTTGAGCTTGAGCTGATGAAGATGGGCTACGTTGGGCCCCCACTTGAGCCACGCCGCAGGCCGCAGGCCACAGGCAGGCAAGTCTGGGGACCCCCGTTCCCAGAACGCCGACAGTAGCCCCCGGGCCCAAGGCGCGCCCGGGCTTGGCCTAGCTGGGAAGCGAAGGGGCAAGCGCGAAGCGCCACGGGCCCCCTACAGCCTGCTGCCTTGGGTGCCGCATGTCGATTGATTGGATGTGGGCGTCTGCGCTTCCCATGACGCTTCGGCAACCACACGACTTGACAAGTCCCTGCATGCAGAGAAACCGGTCATGATTACCTGCGATCGTGGTGCTCGGCGGTTGGCCTCCTCCGGCTATAAGTACGGGGCTGCGCGAGCCCCTTCAGTCCATCCCTTCATGCTGCTCCTTTCCTTCTTCTTCCTTGTTCTTGCTCCTCCTTACGCCAATGGCACCAATCCGCCGGTTTTCTGCAGAAGAGAAGGGAAAGGCCCCCCGAGAGGGTCCTGACCCACTTGCACCGAAGAAGCGGCTGGTCTCTGCCACCGAGATGAGGGTGCTCAGCAGGAGGCACCGAGGCCCTGGTACGAGCTGCCGCCGCCTGGGTTTCCGCTACCCTTGTACGCCCGTGTCGTGGGTCCTAGGGGAGAAGGCGTCGAGGGACATCGACGGTGCCGCCATCGACGCCGACGAGTCACGATGGTGCGCGTCGTTCCTCCTGGAGTCCACGCCGGGCGCTCCTCTCCCGAGCTCGTGCTCCACACCGCCATGCCTCCAAGCTCTTGGATTCGCCTTCCTCCTTCCTTCGCCTTCGAGATGCCGCCGAGTGGGGCTCTGGAGCTCTGGCTGTAGCACGCTGGCTGCAGTACCCTTGCGACCGGAGCGGAGGTCGTGGTCGTCACTCCAGGCAAGGTCTTCATGACCTGGGGCTGGGGCGAAATCGCCCGGGTCTGCCGGACGGTAGGTGCCCTCGTGATTCATCTTGAATACGACGGCGCCTCCCTGATGTTCTTCAAGGTCTTCGATGATGAAGGACGCCGGCTGGAGTGCTTCCCCAAGGAGAGCGGCAGGGGCAACGAACTTGCGAGGGCCTGGCCCGCTCATCGGCCCTCCAGCAGCTCCTCAGGAAGCAGCGGAGGAGCGGGGCAACCCAGCGGCTCCTCCGAGCTCCTCGCAACTCCGGAGACGAGTGATGACATCTACGAGCCCCCGAGCTCGCGCCGTGCTCGGAGCGGGGCAGCCGCGTCCAGCCGCCGACGCCACTGATCTAGATGGGGTCGGTGCCGGCGTTGGGCGGCCCACTGTTGATGATTGCGTCCCTTGTGGAGGTGGGGTGATCAGCGTTCCTTAGGATTAGTACCTTTGTTCCCTGCGAGGAATCGAAGCAACACCCTGTGGGGGTATGTAAGGTGCCTGCCATGTCTTTTATGAATATTATATCCTTAATATGAATCAGTGCAAGGTGCTTGTCCTGTCTCGGCTCGGCTCCCCCTTTCTATCCTCGCGAGGACTTGGCGCTCTACGCTGACAGGTCCCAGTCCCCAGGCAGGCTTCAGCCATCGCTGGTATGCCTGGTCGCGATGCCGTGGTCAAGGCCAGGAGGTGAGCGGCCCGAGGTCCGGTAAGAGCCCCCGAGTCACGATGCTCGGGAGGTCCCCTTTAGCGCTCAAGCAGCCCTCGCTGGGCGAGAAAGTAAGGCAATGTCGCCGTGACAGAGCTGCACTGGGCGAGGGTTTTTGCACTGCGTTGGTTCAACTCCTGTAAGGGCGTGACTTATCTCTTGAGTTTGGTGTAGTTCCTCGATGAAGCGCCCGACCCGAGTGGTGGAAGCTGAGGCGCTGCTGGGTTAGGTCCTCGTGAGCTCCTTCCCACTCCCCCGCACTTTCCTTAATGCTCTACGTCCTCACGTCCTGGCCCTCGAGCGAGCTCAGCCGCCGCTGGTATGACAGGTCGCGATGCCGTGGGTAAAGGCCAGGGGGTGAGGGCTGGAGAGCCAGTAGGAGCCCATGAGTCGCAATGCTTAGGTACCCCCCTTTTAACGTGCAAGCGGTCCGTGCCGGAGAGAGGGTGAGGCGGCTCGCGGCGTCCCTAACGTTGCTCCTGGAGTAGGTCCTGCACACCAATCATGAAGAGAAACAAGACCTGTTGTTACGGTTGCCAGCCAACCTTTGGTCGCTCCGGGGAAGTGATTGGGGCACTGAGGGCCTGGTGAGGTGGCGCCTTGCGGGGCTACCGCGGCCAGAGCTCGACCACTCAGATTTATCGGCGTTGAAGGGACGGACCCGTGCACAAGTGCTGTGCCAGAGCGAGCGGCTCCATAGCTAGGTTTCAATCGAGCAGGCGATCAGGTCGGGTATGTTAAGCACGCAGGAGGAAATTCATCTTAAGTAGACGCGGGAAAAGCAAACGCCGCCGGGCCAGGCCCGAGCAGCTCAGGGATGATGCAGCCTGAGGGGCGCCCCCAGCAAGGTAAGTAAAGAGCATAAGCAAAACGGATACATGCCGCAGGGACGGACCCACGCGGCCTGGGAATGATGCGGCCGTGTGGGCGCTCCCAGCTAAAAACGGAACTTAGAAAGGTGTCACCTAGTGCCGTTGAAGATGGAGTGATGTTGAAGAAGCGGGCAATGCACGATGAGGACGCCAACCCTCACGAGCCCCCAGGCCCAGGAGCCTCGGGAGGCTCCGGGGGCACTGGTGGGTTTCCGAGGGCCATCTCCATCTCCACCAGGACCGCATGATGCCTGGCCTCCTGAGCCTTCAGAATGCTCCTCAGTAGGCGCTGTTGAGCGGCGACCGTGTTCCGCAGGCCGAAAGGCATGTGAACGTAGCTGTGTGGTGGACCCTCGCAACGCCCCACGCGCGAAGGCCAGAGGCGCTCCTAAGACACGGCTCGGTTGAGCCCTGGCACGTCGATGCAGACGCGCAGCCCACCATCCTTGCCTGGATGTGGGGCTACGGTGGGCAGGCGGCGGCTACCGCGCATGACTCTCGATTCCTGTAGCTCCCGGGTGTTCCTTGCGATGAACTCCTGAGGGTTTGGTCTTCCTTGCCTTGTACCTTCCTGAGGGAAACATGCCTGGAAGCACCCCTCCAAGTGGTGCCCGAGCGCCTCCCTCGCGACCTCGGCAAGGTCGGTGGCTCTCCAAGAAAGAGCCCCCGAGCCCTGCCTGAGGAGGGCGCCGGGCGCGGCTTCCTATGCGATAGAGGGTGGCGCTCCCTGATTGGGCGCAGATCCTAACCCAACACCTCCGGAGGCGCCTGCCTCCTTATGGCTTGGGCCAGGCGAAACCTTCTTCTTCTTGGGGGTCCCCTCGGGAAGTCTTCCGTTCCTATAGTCCGGGTCTTCGATTGTTGCGGCTTGGAACGCGCGCTCCAGTGAACACACTGCGTCCCTTTCTTCACAGGGTACGGTGATGACTCCACCGCTTCCTGGCATCTTGAGGACATTGTATCCATGGTGAGTCACTGCCATGAACTTGGCCAGGGCTGGGTACCCGAGGATGGCGTTGTATGGCAGACGGATGTGGGCGACATTGAAGTCGATGAGCTCGGTGCGGTAGTTGTTGCGCTGCCGGAAGGTGACTGGAAGGCGAACCTGCCCAATCAGAACAGTGGAACCATCAGTGACTCCTGAGAAGGGCTTGGTTGGATGAAGTTGATCGTGCGACACTTGGAGATTGTCGAACGTCTCGACGGACAGGACGTTGAGTCCTACTCCGCCATCAATGAGGGTCTTGGTGACCTGCACATTGCTGATGATTGGGGAGCAAAGCATTGGAAGGACTCCGGCCGTTGCCGCGCACTTGAGCCGATCTGCTGAGCTCAACGTGATAGCGCACGCAGACCACCTGAGAGGGCGCGTGGCCTCAAGCTTGGGGAGGACTGCATTCACCTCGCGAGCAAACTGCTTGAAGATGCGATGTGAGGCTGGGGCATGCGCGCCACCCAAGATGCAAGTGATTGCGCGCGGCTCCTGGAAGCCCCCAGCCCCCTCGTCTTGATGTTGGTTGTGGGAGTCCTGGATTAGGGGGTCTCCGGACAGCCGGGCTATCTCCATTGGCCGGACTGTTAGACTATGAAGATACAAGATTGAAGACTTCGTCTCGTTTCCGGATGGGACTCTACTTGGCGTGGAAGACAAGCTAGGCAATACATATGTGGATATCTCCTCCTTTGTAACCGACCTTGTGTAACCCTAACCCTCTCCGGTGTCTATATAAACCGAAGGGTTTTAGTCCGTAGGACAACAATCACAATGTACAATCATATCGTAGGCTAGCTTCTAGGGTTTAGCCTCTCTGATCTCGTGGTAGATCTACTCTTGTAACACCCATATCATCAATATTAATCAAGCAGGACGTAGGGTTTTACCTCCATCAAGAGGGCCCGAACCTGGGTAAAACTTCGTGTCCCTTGCCTCCTGTTACCATCCGGCCTAGACGCACAGTTCGGGACCCCCTACCCGAGATCCGCCGGTTTTGACACCGACATTGGTGCTTTCATTGAGAGTTCCTTTGTGTCGTCGCCATTAGGCTCGATGGCTCCTACTATCATCGATAGCGATGCGGTCCAGGGTGAGACTTTTCTCCCCGGACAGATCTTCGTATTCGGCGGCTTTGCACTACGGGCCAACTCGCTTGGCCATCTGGAGCAGATTGAAAGCTACGCCCCTGGCCATCAGGTCAGATTTGGAAGTTTGAATTACACGGCCAATATCCGTGGGGACTTGATCTTCGATGGATTCGAGCCACAGCCGGGCGCGCCGCACTGTCACGAGGGTATGACCTAGCTCTGCCACCGGACAGTACCCTAGAGGCAGCACCCGCATCAGCTCCGACCCTTAGCCCGGAGCCAACTGTGCCAATCGAGGACGGGTGGCTAGACACCGCCTCAGGGGCTGCAGTTTCGAAGGTGATCGAGCCGAACACCAGCATAATCCTCTGCGCAGCCCGTGACTCCAAGGTGCCGGGCTCTCTTCCGGACCCTGAACCATCCGCGCCCCTGCCAATCGAATCCGATTGGGCGCCGATCATGGAATTCACTGCCGCGGATATCTTTCAACACTCGCCCTTCGGCGACATTCTGAATTCACTAAGGTCTCTCTCTTTGTCAGGAGAGCCCTGGCCGGATTATGGCCAACAGGATTGGGATGCGGACAACGAAGAAATTCGACGCCCACCCACCACCCACTTTGTAGCCACTGTCGATGATTTAACCGACATGCTCGACTTCAACTCCGAAGACATCGATGGTATGGACGATGATGTAGGAGACGAACATGAACCAGCATCTATAGGGCACTGGAAAGCCACCTCGTCGTATGACATATACATGGTGGATACACCCAATGAAGGCAACGACGACGAGATAGCGGAGGATGACCCCTCCAAGAAGCAACCCAAGCGCCGACATCAGCGGCGCCGCTCTAAGTCCCGCCAAAGAAAAAGTGGTGATACCGGCACAGGAGATAATAACACTCCGGATAGCGCCGAAGACAACAACAACCCCCTCCAGCAAGATTTAGAGCAGGAGGGTGAAGGAGCCAACTCTCCTGAGAGAGCGGCCGGCGGAGAGGAGGAGGATGACAATTACATGCCCCCCTCCGAAGACGAGGCAAGCCTCGGTGATGATGAATTCGCCGTACCAGAGGATCCCGCCGAACAAGAGCGCTTCAAGCGCAGGCTTATGGCCACGGCAAATAGCCTGAAGAAAAAGCAGCAGCAGCTTCAAGCTGATCAAGATCTGCTAGTTGACAGATGGACTGAAGTCCTCGCGGCCGAGCAATATAAACTCGAGCGTCCCTCCAAGAGTTATCCAAGGCGCAGGTTACTTCCCCGACTGGAGGAAGAAGCGTATGAAATGGCTGATCGGCCGCCTCGTGGCCACGATAGAGAGGCATTCCAGCCAAGAGCTCAGCCTCCACCCCAACGCCGTTCAAATAAAAAGGCATGGGGAGATACGCCAGACCTGCGAGATATATTGGAGGACAAAGCAAAGCATTCAAGATCGATCTACGGGTCACGAGGGTGCACCACTCTACGAGACGATAAACGTCATGCCGGATACAGTAAAAGCAAATCCGGCTGGGCTGAACATAGCGGGCAGGACCCATTCGAGCTGCGTCACGATATAGCCCAATATAGAGGCGCTGCACACCCCTTATGCTTCACAGACGAAGTAATGGAACATCAATTCCCAGAAGGTTTCAAACCTGTAAACATTGAATCATACGACGGCACTACAGACCCCATGGTATGGATTGAGGACTTCCTCCTCCACATCCACATGGCCCGCGGTGATGACTTACATGCCATAAAGTACCTCCCACTTAAACTCAAAGGACTAGTGCGGCATTGGCTTAATAGCTTGCCAGTGGACTCCATTAGCTGTTGGGAAGATCTGGCAGCCGCATTCCTCGACAACTTTCAGGGCACTTATGTGCGACCACCAGACGCCGATGACTTGAGCCACATAATTCAGCAGCCAGAAGAGTCGGCCAGGCAATTCTGGACTCGGTTCCTTACAAAGAAAAATCAAATCGTCGACTGTCCGGATGCGGAGGCCTTCACGGCTTTCAAGCACAACATCTGAGACGAGTGGCTAGCTCGACACCTTGGTCAGGAAAAGCCAAAATCTATGGCAGCCCTCACGACGCTCATGACCCGCTTTTGTGCGGGAGAAGACAGCTGGTTGGCTCGCAGTAATAACATATCAAAGAACCATGGTACCTCAGATACCAAGGACGGCAATAGCAGGTCACATCGCAACAAGCATAAGCGCCACATTAACGGCGAAAGTACTGAGGATACGGCAGTCAATGCTGGATTCAAAGGCTCTAAACCCGGTCAGCGGAAAAAGCCATTCAAACAAAGTACGCCGGGTCCGTCCAGCTTGGACCGTATACTTGATCGCTCGTGTCAAATACACGGCACCCCAGACAAGACAGCCAATCACACCAACAGGGATTGTTGGGTGTTCAAGCAGGCCGGCAAGTTAATTGCCGAATACAAGGACAAGGGGCCGCATAGCGATGACGAGGAAGAACCCCGGCAGCCGCACACTGGAGGACAGAAGAGGTTTCCCCCGCAAGTGCGGACGGTGAACATGATATACGCAACCCACATCCCCAAGAGGGAGCGGCAGCGTGCGCTCAGGGACATATATGCGTTGGAGCCAGTCGCCCCAAAGTTCAACCCTTGGTCCTCCTGTCCGATCACCTTCGATCGCAGGGACCACCCCACTAGTATCCGTCATGGCGGATTCTCCGCACTGGTCCTAGACCCAATCATCGACGGATTTCACCTCACTCAAGTCCTTATGGATGGCGGTAGCAGCCTGAACCTGCTTTATTAGGACACAGTGCGCAAAATGGGTATAGACCCCTCAAGGATCAAACCCACAAAAACGACCTTTAAAGGCATCATTCCAGGCGTAGAAGCCCACTGCACAGGCTCAATTACACTGGAAGTGGTCTTCGGATCCCCGGATAACTTCCGAAGCGAGGAGCTAATCTTCGATATAGTCCCGTTCCGCAGTGGTTATCACGTGCTGCTCGGACGAACCGCATTTCCTAGATTCAATGCGGTACCACATTATGCATACCTCAAGCTCAAGATGCCAGGACCTCACGGAGTTATTACAGTCAATGGAAACACAGAGCGCTCTCTCCGAACAGAGGATCACACCGCGGCCCTTGCAGCAGAAGCGCAAAGCAGCCTCTCAAGGCAATCTACCAGTTCGGCGTTTCAAAGCCCGGACACCTTCAAGCGTGCTCGAGGTGATCGGCAAACAGACCGCCTGGCGCGATCTGAGCTCGCGTAGCAATACGGCGGCCACCCCAATCCCAGCCCAACGGCGTTGTTCGTGCCACGCGTACATAATTACGCATTAAAAATACCATGGGCACATGTGGGGAGGGGGGGCACAACTGCGGCACGCCCCAAAACGCGGCCTAAACCGCACCAGGGGCTTCCCGTTTGGTTATTTTTCTTTTTCTTTCAGGACTTCAATCTCTGGAAACACTGTCCGGCAGCTCTATTGCCGAACACTTGATACAGCAACCAAGGAGGCCGACAACTACGGAATTCCCAGGTGGATTACATATTTCATATAATTCCTCAGCTCGCCCTTGGAAGGGACATAGTCCTACCCTTTTGCTTATTACACTATCCGTATCACTCTGCTTTAATGTAATTTTTTAATATACAATACATGACATTACGACTATTATCGCATTTTTGTTATATATATACATATCTATGTGTTCATTAATGACACCTAGTGAAAGGATCGATATGGTTGACTAGAGGGGGGGGGGTGAATAGGCAACTACCAATTTTTAGCTTTTCTTTACCAAATTAAACTTTGCATCAAAGTAGGTTGTCTAGATGTGCAACTAGGTGAGCAACCTATATGATGCAATAACAACAAGCATACAAGCAAGCAAGGGTAGAAACACTAAAGAGCTTGCACAAGTAAAGGTAAGAGATAACCAAGAGTGGATCCGGTGAAGACGAGGATGTGTTACCGAAGTTCCTTCCTTTTGAGGGTAAGTACGTCTCCGTTGGAGCAGTGTGGAGGCACAATGCTCCCCAAGAAGCCACTAGGGCCACCGTATTCTCCTCACACCCTCACACAATGCGAGATACCGTGATTCCACTATTGGTGCCCTTGAAGGCGGCGACCGAACCTTTACAAACAAGGTTGGGGCAATCTCCACAACTTAATCGGAGGCTCCCAACAAGACCACGAAGCGTCACCACAGTGGAATATGGCTCCGAGGTGACCTCAACCGTCTAGGGTGCTCAAACACCCAAGAGTAACAAGATCCGCTAGGGATGAGTGGGGGAAACGAAAATCCCTTGGTGGAAGTGTAGATCGGAGCCTTCTCAACCACTCCCGAGCAAATCAACAAGTTTGATTGGATAGGGAGATAGATCGGGCAAAATGAAGCTTGGAGTATTTAATGGAGCTTGAGCAATAAATGGAGCTTGGGGGAGGAAGAGGTGGGTGAGAAGGAAGAAGGGGACTCCCTTTTATAGTGGGGGCAACAATCCCGTTGCCCCCCACCAACCAGCCCCGCACAAGGCGGTACTACCACTGAGAAGGGGCGGTACTACCGCTAGGCAACGGTACTGCCGCGCCAGCCAGCGGTACTGCCGCGCTGAGGAGACTTAGTAGGGAACAGACCCAAATGTGGTACTACCGCGGTGGCAGGGCGGTACTACCGCTCCTAGAACGGTACTACCGCCACTACAACCGTGACTAGTGCCGCAAAACCCGACATGAGAAAAAGACCTCTCGAATCGAGGCGGTAGGAGCCAGACTACCCAGCGGTACTACGACAGTGGGGTCAAGGGCGGTAGTACCGCTGTGGAGCGGTACTGCCGGTTATGATCCTTCGGCCGTAGTACCGCAGGCAGTGCGGTACTACCGCTGGGGCACGAGAGAGAGAGAAGGGATCTCTCAAAAATGCTGAGGACAAGGCGGAGGTGCCAGGCCCCCAGCGGTACTACTGTTGTGGAGCCAAGAGCGGTACTACCGCTGCGGAGCGGTACTGCCGCTTGGCTCCTCAGCGGTACTACCGCTGGGTGCGCGGTACTACCGCTTAGACCCAGACAGGACAAGGAAGAGAGGAGAGATCTCTTCAATGGAAAGGAAATGCTTGGAGGGTGAGGAAGCTGATGTGTACGTGATGATTCCACCCATGCAAAACCCCAGCGGACCCCCTCTTGATAGTACGGTGCCCTCTACACAACTAGTCCACCGAGAAAGAAACGAAAGAGCTACACCATCTTGAAATACACTCCGAGGGGAAGAAGGCGTCTCGTGCCAGGGGAGAATCTGTGAATTATTCAAAGCACAAGATTAGTCCGCAAACATGTTGTCATCAATCACCAAAACTACCTTGAGAGAGATATGCCGTAACAATCTCCCCCTTTTTGGTGGATTGATGACAACTAGGGATTTGCGCAAGGAAAAGAAATAAAACGAAGAAAGCTAAGAACTACAAAATATAGACGGGCTCCCCCAGAATGTGTGCACCAAGAGATGGCACGACCCACACATTCGGATCAACACTCCCCCTATATTTTATAGTCCAACAATACTAAGCACAAGATATATGAGAGAATTGAATAAACAGGACAAGCAAGCATCTCACAATAAACTACAGTACTCAGACAAGACATAATTAATAAGGTAGCGATAGGGAGCATATGTCTCACACCATATGTCTAGAGCTTAGGTCTCACACCAAACCAAACCAAAGAAGGACACCAAGAGAACACACAAGAAACCACAAGACGAATCAAAACACGACACAAGAAGCAAATCCCTACACTCTCTCCCCCTTTGGCAGCGAGACACCAAAAAGGGCATAGAGTGACACTACGACTCCAGGTGATGGGAGGTGGAAGAGCTCGAACATCACATCTCTGCATCTTCATCGTGGGTCAAAATTGCTCGACATCAGAGTCGGTCCAGTGGCAATTCTAATGAATCCTGTCCTCCTCTTCAGTGATCTGACCCTCAGACCCACTGGCAACTGTTGCTCCCATCTGACGCATGAGCTCCTTGTGGCGCGTCCTGGCATGCTTCTCCGCCACATGAGTCATGTACTGACCATGAGACTCCATGCAGAAAAGCTTCTTCATCTTGCGCTTAAGCTTCTGTGCCCATGACGGTTCAGCACTAGTGGGACCAAAGTCCTCCTCATGAGCATCAGTAGCAGCCTTACCCTCGGTCCCCATGGAAGCAGCAGCAGCAGCAGACGGACCCCCTGGGGCAGCAGTAGCAGATGGACCCCCTGTGTGAGGCGCTGTCCAGTTGTCCTTCTTCCTCAGACGCTTGATCTCATGAGAAACCAAGTCTCCAGTCTCTAGCAGCACTCTGGGATAAGTCTGTGCCCAGGCCCTCTCAATGAGCCTCATGATGAATGGACCATAGATAGGACACTTGCGCTCAGACACGGCAGATAGAAGTTCACACCACATGACATGAGAGATATCCAGGCTCTCTCTAGTGCTTGCTTCCTTCTCATGCTGACAGGAAAGGAGCATGTCCACGAGGTAAGAGTGGACCATATCCAGATTCCCAATCCGAGGGAAGAGAGTCTCACGAAATATGCGATGAAGAATGTCCAGATACGGAGACAGCTCATAGGTCTTCTTCTCAGCTACTGGGTGAACCTTCACAGTGCAGTAGGGCCAAAGAGCTTGCTTGTGGGTGGATGTATCATTGAGGTGAGGACGGAAACCGATAGGAGTCTCAAGCCCGGTATCCACCACATCAAGTAACTCCATGAAAGCCTTCCACTTGACAGAAAGCAACTTGCCATTGGTCATCCATGTCAGAGTCCTGTCGACATCCGTCCCAAGATGGACGGTGGCATAGAATTGAGCTACCAAATCTGCATCAAAGTCCTTGTTGAATTGCATGATCCTGAGAATGTTCAGCTGAGTGCACATCTGAAGAGCTTCGCCAAAGTACTCGGGGTCCTTCTCCATAGCATCAGTATCAATGGAGCGAACATCAACAAAAAGATTCTTCTTGGCCTTGATCACATCAAAGTAGATGGTAAACTGAAAACGGTTCTAGAACGGGCGGTTGACCAAAGTGGGTTCTTGGGCCACCGCATAGGGGTTGCGGCGACGCTTCTCCCAAAACTCCTTGTTGGTCATCTCAGTCACAGTCTTCCCTTTGGGTTTGTGGGCGGCTCGCTTTGTTTGCTGAGGAGGTGGAGGAACACTTGCAGATGCACTTGCTGAAGGCGGTTGGGTGCTCGAGGAACCACCGGCTGGCTCTGAGGTGCGGTAGCGTTTTGATGTAGCACGCCCGGGGTTGATACGGCGACCTTGCTGCTCGGAATGGTCATCACCTGGAGCCAAACAGAAGAACACGCAAAACAACCAGAAAGAACAAGCATAAGCCAACAAACACAACAAAAAGATCAAGGTGAGGTAGGAAAATGATGGAAATTGGCATGCAGCGGTAGTACCGTGACCTGTCCACGGTAGTACCTTCCCAAGCGGTAGTACCGCCCCAGAGGGAGCGGTAGTACCTCTCTAGGTCAAGCGGTAGTACCGCTCCAAAGGGAGCGGTAGTACTGCTTGAGGCGGATAAACAACAGTTTCCTAGCACGAGGCGGTGAAACAGTGGTTTCCTACTACCGTGGTCAGATCCGGCACTACCGGCCTACCAAATTCAAAAATAATCCTACCAAACTTTAATCTAGATAGTCTAGTTGCCTTCTCCAACCAACTCAAGCCTAGATTTAGCCAAAAATCTAGAGAAGCACCCACCATTGCCCCTAAGAAACAAGAACTAAAAAAGAGACAAAACGAAAGAAGGAATGGGGGCAAAACCGGCATCCATGGCAAGAGGACGTGGTGGGGATCGACTCCACCAAAGGAAATGGAGAGGGACGCCCCGGAGACGGAGATCCGCCGGAGCCCTCCCGCGACGAGTGGAGGCTGGAGAGAGAGGAAGAGAAAAGAGGGGCGAAGTGAATGGGTATGGGGGAGAAGAAACCTCCCCCTGCCCCCGACTTAACCCCCTGTTCTCGTCCCCCAGCGGTAGTACCGTGCTGGGGGCGGTTGTACCGTTTACGAGCGGTAGTACCGCGCACCACTAGCGGTAGTATTGCCCAGCATGCCATGGCAACTAAACAGACACGGGTTTAGCTCGACGAAACGACAAAAACGGCAAACACACCACCAAACGACCAAGACACACCTCTTCATAAGAGGGCGGTGGCCGAGGCCACCTATGTTTGAGTCAAAAGGTATGGCAACGCGAAGATTTTAACCTTGGGCCCATGACCAAAACTCGTCTTTTAAGCACAAGTGCCATCAACAATGGCTAAAGTGAAAGACTTGATCAATTTATGCATAATGGGGGGAGGGAGAGTTCATTGAGAGAACAACACTCCCCCTATGTCCATGCCTACACCTAAACTAGACAACAAATTGAGCGTGGTAGGGTGTGCAAGGGTTCAAGCCACATTGCTCGAATCAATGATATTTAGCTCATGCCTTAACTCGCGAAATCTTGCTTCATCCAAGGGCTTCGTGAAAATATCTGCAAGGTTGTCATGAGTGTTGACATAGTTGAGCTCGATCTCTCCTCACCTAATGTGATCCCGGATGAAGTGATACCGAATCTCAATATGCTTCGTCTTGAAGTGTTGCACCGGGTTGAGAGAAATCTTGATGGCACTTTCATTGTCACACCAAAGAGGCACTTTGTCACAAGTGACACCGTAATCCTTTAAAGTTTGCCTCATCCATAGAAGTTGTGCACAACAACTACCGGCGGCAACATACTCCGCCTCAGTGGACGAGAGAGACACACAACTTTGCTTTTTGGAAGACCAACTTACCAAAGAGCAACCAAGGAATTGGCACCCTCCGGAGGTGGACTTCCTATCCACTTTGTCTCCCGCCCAATCGGAATCCGAGTAACCTACAAGCTTGAAGTTTGATCCTCTTGGGTACCATAAGCCAAAGTTTGGGGTATGAGCCAAATATCGAAAGATTCGTTTGACCGCAACATAGTGACTTTCCTTAGGTGCGGCTTGAAACCGTGCACAAATACCCACACTCAACATGATGTCCGGTCTAGATGCACAAAGGTAAAGCAAGGATCCAATCATGGAACGATATAACTTTTGATCCACCACTTTACCATTGGGATCTAAGTCAAGTTGGCACTTGGTGGGCATTGGAGTGGAAGCTGGCTTAACGCCACTTAGCTTGAATATCTTGAGAATGTCTTGAGTGTATTTGGATTGATTGATGAAGGTTCCTTCTCTTCTTTGCTTCACTTCGAACCCTAGAAAGAACTTCAACTCTCCCATGGAGGACATCTCGAACTTTGAGGTCATGAGAGCGGCAAATTCCTCATTGAAAGCTTTGTTAGGAGAACCAAAGATAATATCATCAACATATAATTGGCACACAAACAACTCCCCTTTGACCTTTTTAGTAAAAAGAGTGGGGTCGATTAGCCCAACTTCAAAACCACGGTCTTGTAACAACTCGGTAAGGTGGTCATACCACGCACGTGGGGCTTGTTTAAGGCCATAGAGTGCCTTACCGAGTTGATACACATGATCAAGAAAGTAGGGATCCTCGAACCTGGGGGGTTGCTTGACGTAAACCAATTCATTAATGGGACCATTAAGAAAAGCACTCTTCACATCCATTTGATGTAACTTAAAGTTATGATGAGAAGCATATGCAATCAACATGCGAATGGATTCAAGACGAGCAACGGGAGCAAAGGTTTCACCGTAGTCGATACCCTCGACTTGGGAGTAGCCTTGTGCTACCAAACGAGCCTTGTTGCGAATGATAATCCCATGGGCATCTTGCTTGTTCTTGAATATCCACTTGGTTCCAATGACATTGTGGTTCCCCGTTGGCCTTGGCACCAATCGCCACACTTTGTTGCGCTCGAAGTTGTTGAGTTCTTCATGCATGGCATTGAGCCAATCCGGATCTTCTAGCGCCTCATAGACCTTGTGGGGTTCCACACAAGAGACAAACGCGTGATGCTCACAATAATTTGCTAATTGTCTACGAGTGCTTACCCCCTTTCTTAAGCTTCCAAGCACATTCGTCATGAGATGATCCTTGGTGGAGAGCTTGGAAGCAACCTTGGCGGCACGACGCTCTAATTCCTCCTCGGTGGTGAGTTGAGGAGCGGTTACTTGATCATCTTGAGCGTCGTCATGAACTTGTTCTTGGTCTTGAACTTGCTCGAGGGAGAGAACTTGACCTTGGGCATCACTTGGTGTGTCAACACCGTCTTGAGTATGATCTTGCCCTTGGTCTTGTTCATGAGGTTGAGGGCCTTCACTTTGTTCTTCGGAAGCGTGTGGGCCTTGGGTTGGTGACGGCTCCACTTGAGTGGAGCATTGTCCTTCTCCTTCGGTCACAAGGGGTTCCTCAATGGGTAGGATGAAACCAACACCCATTCTTCTTATGGCTTGAGGAGGAATTTCATCACCTACATCACAAGTGCCACTTTGCTCCACTTGGGAGCCGTTATTCTCATCAAACTCCATGTTACACGTCTCCTCAATAAGTCCCGTGGATTTATTGAGGACACGGTAAGCATGAGAGTTTGTAGCATAACCAACAAATATGCCCTCATAAGCTCTAGCCTCAAATTTAGACAACCGAACACCTTTCTTGAGAATGAAACACTTACACCCAAATACCCGGAAGTGCTTGAGATTGGGCTTGTTACCGGTGAGTATCTCATATGGAGTCTTGTGAAGGAAATATGCCCTAGAGGCAATAATAAAGTTATTATTTATTTCCTTATATCATGATAAATTTTTATTATTCATGCTAGAATTGTATTAACCAGAAACATAATACATGTGTGAATACATAGACAAACAGAGTGTCACTAGTATGCCTCTACTTGACTAGCTCGTTAATCGAAGATGGTTATGTTTCCTAACCATGAACAAAAGAGTTGTTATTTGATTAACGGGATCACATCATTATAAGAATGATGTGGTTGACATGACCCATTCCATTAGCTTAGCACCCGATCGTTTAGTATGTTGCTATTGCTTTCTTCATGACTTATGCATGTTCCTATGACTATGAGATTATGCAACTCCCGTTTATCGGAGGAACACTTTGTGTGCTACCAAACGTCACAACGTAATTGGGTGATTATAAAGGAGCTCTACAGGTGTCTCCAAAGGTGAATGTTGGGTTGGCGTATTTTGAGATTAGGATTTGTCACTCCGATTGTCGGAGAGGTATCTCTGGGCCCTCTCAGTAATGCACATCACATAAGCCTTGCAAGCATTACAACTAATGAGTTAGTTGCAAGATGATGTATTACGGAACGAGTAAAGAGACTTGCCGGTAACGAGATTGAACTAGGTATTGAGATACCGACGATCGAGTCTCGGGCAAGTAACATACCGATGACAAAGGGAACAACGTATGTTGTTATGCGGTCTGACCAATAAAGATCTTTGTAGAATATGTAGGAGCCAATATGAGCATCCAGGTTCCGCTATTGGTTATTAACCAGAGACGTGTCTCGGTCATGTCTACATTGTTCTCGAACCCGTAGGGTCCGCACGCTTAAGGTTTCGATGATAGTTATATTATGAGTTTATGAGTTTTGATGTACCGAAGTTAGGTCGGAGTCCCACATGTGATCACGGACATGACGAGGAGTCTCGAAATGGTCGAGACATAAAGATTGATATATTGGACGGCTATATTCGGACACCGGAAGTGTTCCGGGTGATTTCAGAGAAAACCGAAGAGCCGGAGGGTTACCGGAACCCCCCCGGGAGAAGTAATGGGCCATATGGGCCTTAGTGGAGAGAGAGAGGGGAAGCCAAAGGTGGGCCGCGCGCCTCCTCCCCCTGGTCCGAATTGGACTAGGAGAGGGGGGCGGCGCCCCCCTTTCCTTCTCCCTCCCCACTTCTTTCCCCCTCCTAGTAGGAGTCCTACTCCTACTAGGAGGAGGACTCCTCCTTGGCGTGCCATAGGGGCCGGCCGGCCTCCTCGCCTTGATCCTTTTATATACGGGGGCAGGGGGCACCCCTAGACACACAAGTTGATCCACGTGATCATATTCTTAGCCGTGTGCGGTGCCCCCTTCCACCATAATCCTCGATAATATTGTAGCGGTGCTTAGGCGAAGCCCTGCGACGGTAGTACATCAAGATCGTCACCACGCCGTCGTGCTGACGGAACTCTTCCCCGACACTTTGCTGGATCGGAGTCCGGGGATCGTCATCGAGCTGAACGTGTGCTAAAACTCGAAGGTGCCGTAGTTTCGGTGCTTGATCGGTCGGGCCGTGAAGACGTACGACTACATCAACCGCGTTGTGCTAACGCTTCCGCTGTCGGTCTACAAGGGTATGTAGATCACACTCTCCCCTCTCGTTGCTATGCATCACCATGATCTTGCGTGTGCGTAGGAATTTTTTTTAAATTACTACGTTCCCCAACAGTGGCATCCGAGCCTAGGTTTTATGTGTTGATGTTATATGCACGAGTAGAACACAAGTGAGTTGTGGGCGATATAAGTCATACTGCTTACCAGCATGTCATACTTTGGTTTGGCGGTATTGTTGGACGAAGCGGCCTGGACCGACATTACGCGTACGCTTACGCGAGACCGGTTCTCCCGACGTGCTTTGCACAAAGGTGGCTAGCGGGTGACAGTTTTTCCAACTTTAGTTGAACCGAGTGTGGCTACGCCCGGTCCTTGCGAAGGTTAAAGAAGCACCAACTTGACAAACTATCGTTGTGGTTTTGATGCGTAGGTAAGATTGGTTCTTGCTTAAGCCCGTGTAGCAGCCACGTAAAACTTGCAACAACAAAGTAGAGGACGTCTAACTTGTTTTTGCAGGGCATGTTGTGATGTGATATGGTCAAGACATGATGCTAAATTTTATTGTATGAGATGATCATGTTTTGTAACCAGTTATCGGCAACTGGCAGGAGCCATATGGTTGTCGCTTTATTGTATGCAATGCAATTGCGCTGTAATGCTTTACTTTATCACTAAGCGGTAGCGATAATCGTGGAAGCATAAGATTGGCGAGACGACAACGATGCTACGATGGATCAAGGTGTCGCGCCGGTGACGATGGTGATCACGACGGTGCTTCGAAGATGGAGATCACAAGCACAAGATGATGATGGCCATATCATATCACTTATATTGATTGCATGTGATGTTTTATCTTTTATGCATCTTATCTTGCTTTGATTGACGGTAGCATTATAAGATGATCTCCTCACTAATTATCAAGTAGTGTTCTCCCTGAGTATGCACCGTTGTGAAAGTTCTTCGTGCTGAGACACCACGTGATGATCGGGTGTGATAGGCTCTACATTCAAATACAACGGGTGCAAAACAGTTGCACACGCAGAATACTCAGGTTATACTTGACGAGCCAAGCATATACAGATATGGCCTCGGAACACGGAGACGAAAGGTCGAGCGTGAATCATATAGTAGATATGATCAACATAGTGATGTTCACCAATGAAACTGCTCCATCTCACATGATGAGCGGACATGGTTTAGTTGATTTGGATCACGTGATCACTTAGAGGATTAGATGGATGTCTATCTAAGTGGGATTTCTTAAGTAATATGATTAATTGAACTTAAATTTATCATGAACTTAGTCCTGGTAGTATTTTGCATATTATGTTGTAGATCAATAGCTCGCGTTGTTGCTTCCCTGTGTTTATTTTGATATGTTCCTAGAGAAAATTGTGTTGAAAGATGTTAGTAGCAATGATGCGGATTGGATCCGTGATTTGAGGTTTATCCTCATTGCTGCACAGAAGAATTATGTCCTTGATGCACCGCTAGGTGACAGACCTATTGCAGGAGCAGATGCAGATGTTATGAACGTTTGGCTAGCTCAATATGATGACTACTTGATAGTTTAGTGCACCATGCTTAATGGCTTAGAATCGGGACTTCAAAGATGTTTTGAACATCATGGACCATATGAGATGTTCCAAGAAGTTGAAGTTAATATTTCAAGCAAATACCCGAGTTGAGAGATATGAAGTCTCCAACAAGTTCTATAGCTAAAAGATGGAGGAGAATCGCTCAAGCAGTGAGCATGTGCTCAGATTGTCTGGGTACTACAATCGCTTGAATCAAGTGGGAGTTAATCTTCCAGATAAAATAGTGATTGACAGAATTCTCTAGTCACCATCACCAAGTTAGTAGAACTTCGTGATGAACTATAATATGCAAGGGATGACAAAAGTAATTCCCAAGCTCTTCGTGATGCTGAAATCAACGAAGGTAGAAATCAAGAAAAACATCAAGTGTTGATGGTTAACAAGACCACTAGTTTCAAGAAAAGGGCAGAGGGAAGAAGGGGAACTTCAAGAAGAACAACAAGCAAGTTGCTGCTCAAGTGAAGAAGCCCAAGTCTGGTCCTAAGCCTGAGACTAAGTGCTTATACTGCAAAGGGACTGGTCACTGGAAGCGGAACTACCCCAAGTGATTGGCGGATCAGAAGGATGGCAAAGTGAACATAAGTATATTTGATATACATGTTATTGATGTGTACTTTACTAGTGTTTATGGCAACCCCTCGGTATTTTATACTAGTTCAGTTGCTAAGATTAGTAACTCGAAACGGGAGTTGCAGAATAAACAGAGACTAGTTAAGGGTGAAGTGACGATGTGTGTTGGAAGTGGTTCCAAGATTGATATGATCATCATCACACACTCCCTATAATTTCGAGATTAGTGTTGAACCTAAATAAGTGTTATTTGGTGTTTGCATTGAGCATGAATATGATTTGATCATTTTTATTGTAATACGGTTATTCATTTAAGTAAGAGAATAAATTGTTGTTCTGTTTACATGAATAAAACCTTATATGGTTATACACCCAATGAAAATAGTTCGTTGGATCTCGATCGTAGTGATACACATAATCATAATATTGAAACCAAAAGATGCAAAGTTAATAATGATAGTGCAACTTATTTGTGGCATTGCCGTTTAGGTCATATTGGTGTAAAGCGCATGAAGAAACTCCATGCTGATGGGCTTTTGGAATCACTTGATTATGAATCAGCTGATGCTTGCGAACCATGCCTCATTGGCAAGATGACTAAGACTCAGTTCTTCGGAACAATGGAGCAAGCAACAGATTTTTTGGAAATCATACATACTGATGTATGTGGTCCGATGAATATTGAGGCTCGCGACAGGTATCATTATTTTCTGATCTTCACAGATGATTTGAGTAGATATGAGTATATTTACTTGATGAAACATAAGTCTGAAACATTTGAGAAGTTCAAAGAATTTCAGAGTGAAGTGAAAAATCATCGTAACAAGAAAATAAAGTTTCTACGATCTGATCGTAGAGAAGAGTATTTGAGTTACGAGTTTGGCCTTTAGTTAAAAACAATGTGAAATAGTTTCACTACTCACGCCACCTGGAACACCACAATGTAATGGTGTGTCCGAACGTCACAACCGTACTTTATTAGATATGGTGCGATCTATGATGTCTCTTACCGATCTACCACTATCGTTTTGGGGTTATGCATTAGAGACAACTGCATTCACGTTAAATAGGGCACCATCTAAATCCGTTGAAACGACACCGTATGAACTATGGTTTGGCAAGAAACCTAAGCTGTCGTTTCTTAAAGTTTGAGGTTGCAATGCTTATGTGAAAAAGTTTCAACCTGATAAGCTCAAACCCAAATCGGAGAAGTGCGTCTTCATAGGATACCCAAAAGAAAATGTTGGGTACACCTTCTATCACAGATCCGAAGGCAAGATATTCGTTGCTTTGAATGGATCCTTTCTAGAGAAGGAATTTCTCTCGAAAGAAGTGAGTGGGAGGAAAGTAGAACTTGATGAGGTAACTGTACCTGCTCCCTTATTGGAAAGTAGTTCATCACAGAAATCTGTTCCTGTGACTACTAGACCGATTAGTGAGGAAGCTAATGATGATGATCATGTAACTTCAGATCAAGTTACTACCGAACCTCGTAGGTAAAACCAGAGTGAGATCCGCACCAGAGTGGTACGGTAATCCAGTTCTGGAGGTCATGTTACTTGACCATGACGAGCCTACGAACTATGAGGAAGCGATGATGAGCCCAGATTCCGCGAAATGGCTTGAGGCCATGAAATCTGAGATGAGATCCATGTATGAGAACAAAGTATGTACTTTGATTGACTTGCCCAATGATCGGCGAGCCATTGAGATTAAATGGATCTTCAAGAGGAAGACGGATGCTGATAGTAGTGTTACTATCTACAAAGCTAGAATTGTCGCAAAAAGGTTTTTGACAAGTTCAAGGTGTTGACTACGATGAGAGTTTCTCACTCGTATCTATGCTTAAGTCTGTCCGAATCATGTTAGCAATTGCCGCATTTTATGAAATCCGGCAAATGGATAAACAAAACTGCATTCCTTAATGGATTTATTAAAGAAGAGTTGTATATGATACAACCAGAAGGTTTTGTCAATCCTAAAGGTGCTAACAAATTGTGCAAACTCCAGCGATCCATCTATGGACTGGTGCAAGCATCTCGGAGTTGGAATGTGCGCTTTGATGAGATGATCAAAGCATATAGTTTTATACAAACTTACGGTGAAGCCTGTATTTACAAGAAAGTGAATGGGAGCACTACAACATTTCTGATAAGTATATGTGAATGACATATTGTTGATCGGAAATAATGTAGAATTATTCTGCAAAGCATAAAGGAGTGTTTTGAAAGAAAGACCTCGGTGAAGCTGCTTACATATTAAGCATCAAGATCTATAGAGATAGATCAAGACGCTTGATAAGTTTTTTTTCAATGAGTACATACCTTGACAATATTTTGAAGTAGTTCAAAAATTGGAACGGTCAAAGAAAGAGTTCTTGGCTGTGTTACAAGGTGTGAAATTGAGTAAGACTCAAAGCCCGACCACGGCAGAAGATAGAAAGAGAATGAAAGTCATTCCCTATGCCTCAGCCATAGATTCTATAAAGTATGCCATGCTGTGTACCAGATCTATTGTATAACCTACACTGTGTTAAGCAAGGGAGTACAATAGTGATCTAAGAGTAGATCACCGGACAGCGGTCAAAATTATCCTTAGTGGAATAAGGAAATATTTCTCAATTATGGAGGTGACAAAAAGGTTCGTCATAAAAAGTTACGTCGATGCAAGTTTTGACACTGATCCAGATGGCTCTATGTCTCAATCTGGATACATATTGAAAGTGGGAGCAAATAGCTAGAGTAGCTCCGTGCAGAGCATTGTTGACATAGAAATTCGCAAAATACTTATGGATCTGTATGTGACAGATCCGTTGACTAAAATTATCTCACAAGCAAAACATGATCACACCTTAGTACTCTTTGGGTGTTAATCACATAAACGATGTGAACTAGATTACTGACTCTAGTAAACCCTTTGGGTATAGGTCACATGACAATGTGAACTATGGGTGTTAATCACATGGTGATGTGAACTATTAGTATTGGATCACATGGCGATGTGAACTAGATTATTGACTCTAGTGCAAGTGGGAGACTGAAGGAAATATGCCCTAGAGGCAATAATAAAGTTATTATTTATTTCCTTATATCATGATAAATGTTTATTATTCATGCTAGAATTTTATTAACCAAAAACATGATACATGTGTGAATACATAGACAAACAGAGTGTCACTAGTATGCCTCTACTTGACTAGCTCGTTAATCGAAGATGGTTATGTTTCCTAACCATGAACAAAAGAGTTGTTATTTGATTAATGGGATCACATCATTAGAAGAATGATGTGGTTGACATGACCCATTCCATTAGCTTAGCACCCGATCGTTTAGTATGTTGCTATTGCTTTCTTCATGACTTATGCATGTTCCTATGACTATGAGATTATGCAACTCCCGTTTACCGGAGGCACACTTTGTGTGCTACCAAACGTCACAACGTAACTGGATGATTATAAAGGAGCTCTACAGGTGTCTCCAAAGGTGAATGTTGGGTTGGCGTATTTTGAGATTAGGATTTGTCACTCCGATTGTCGGAGAGGTATCTCTGGGCCCTCTCGGTAATGCACATCACATAAGCCTTGCAAGCATTACAACTAATGAGTTAGTTGCAAGATGATGTATTACGAAACGAGTAAAGAGACTTGCCGGTAACGAGATTGAACTAGGTATTGAGATACCGACGATCGAGTCTCGGGCAAGTAACATACCGATGACAAAGGGAACAACGTATGTTGTTATGCGGTCTGACCGATAAAGATCTTCGTAGAATATGTAGGAGCCAATATGAGCATCCAGGTTCCGCTATTGGTTATTGACCAGAGACGTGTCTCGGTCATGTCTACATTGTTCTTGAACCCGTAGGGTCCGCACGCTTATGGTTTCGATGACAGTTATATTATGAGTTTATGAGTTTTGATGTACCGAAGTTAGTTCGGAGTCCCAGATGTGATCATGGACATGACGAGGAGTCTTGAAATGGTCGAGACATAAAGATTGATATATTGGACGGCTATATTCGGACACCGGAAGTGTTCCGGGTGATTTCAGAGAAAACCGGAGAGCCGGAGGGTTACCGGAACCCCCCGGGAGAAGTAATGGGCCATATGGGCTTAGTGGAGAGAGACAGGGGCAGCCAAAGGTTGGCCGCGCGCCTCCTCCCACCTGGTCCGAATTGGACTAGGAGAGGGGGGGCGGCGCCCCCCTTTCCTTCTCCCTCCCCACTTCTTTCCCCCTCCTAGTAGGAGTCCTACTCCTACTAGGAGGAGGACTCCTCCTTGGCGCGCCATAGGGGCCGGCCGGCCTCCTCCCCTTGATCCTTTATATACGGGGGCAGGTGGCACCCCTAGACACACAAGTTGATCCACGTGATCATATTCTTAGCCATGTGCTGTGCCCCCTTCCACCATAATCCTCGATAATATTGTAGCGGTGCTTAGGCGAAGCCCTGCGACGGTAGTACATCAAGATCGTCACCACGCCGTCGTGCTGACGGAACTCTTCCCCGACACTTTGCTAGATCGGAGTCCGGGGATCGTCATCGAGCTGAACGTGTGCTAAAACTCGGTGGTGCCGTAGTTTCGGTGCTTGATCGGTCGGGCCGTGAAGACGTACGACTACATCAACCGCGTTGTGCTAACGCTTCCGCTGTCGGTCTACAAGGGTATGTAGATCACACTCTCCCCTCTCGTTGCTATGCATCACCATGATCTTGCGTGTGCGTAGGAAATTTTTTGAAATTACTACGTTCCCCAACATCTTGTTCAAGCCCTTGCGGAGGTAGAGCCGATTGGATTCATGACACGCGGTGTTGATGGCTTCAGCCCAAAAGTTGTATGGAGACTTGAACTCCGCCATCATGGTCCTTGCCGCATCCATCAACGTCCGGTTCTTCCTCTCCGCAACACCGTTTTTTTGAGGGGTGTATGGTGCGGAATATTGATGCTTGATTCCCTCATCACTAAGAAATTCATCCAAGGTGTAGTTCTTGAACTCGGTGCCGTTGTCACTTCTTATTGTCAAGATCTTTGCATTGTGTTGACGTTGTGCTTCATTTTCAAAGTCAATGACGGTTTGTTGGGTCTCGCTCTTCCTCTTGAAGAAATACACCCACGTGTACCTTGAGTAGTCATCCACAATCACCAAGCAATACTTTCTACCTCCAAGAATATCGAAGGATGGGGGCCCAAAAAGATCCATGTGAAGGAGCTCCAAGGGCCTCTTTGAATAAATGATAGTCGTGGGAGGGTGAGCCTTCTCATGTAGCTTTCCTTCGATACAGGCACTGCAAGCACGATCTTTAACAAAACTAACATTTGTTAGTCCACGGACATGGTCCCCCTTGAGGAGACTTTGCAAAGATCTCATATTGACTTGGGCTAAACGGCGATGCCAAAGCCATCCCACATCAACTTTAGCCATTAGGCATGTCGCGGTCTTAGTGGGTCACTCCGAAAAGTTAATCACATATAGACCGTTCTCGACATGCCCAACAAAAGCTACTTTAAGAGTCTTGCTCCACAAGAGGGCCACGGTATCGATATCAAAGAAAGTGGCAAAGCCCATGATTGCAAGTTGACGAACGGAAAGTAAATTGTATGCAAGGGACTCAACAAGCATGACCTTATCGATCGTGAGATCATGAGAGATGACCACCTTGCCAAGTCCCAATACCTTAGAGGATGAGGCGTCACCCCACTCGACATTGGTGGGCATAGATGGAACTTTGTGCACGTCCACCACCAAGTCCTTGCTTCCGGTCATATGATTTGTAGCTCCGCTATCGAGCAACCATGATCCACCACCGGAAGCAAACACCTACAAGAGATCAATGCTTGGTTTTAGGTACCCATTTTGTAATGGGTCCTTTGATGTTAGTAACAAGGGTCTTAGGAACCCAAATAGACCATTCAATGTACTCATGAAGAGAACCAACAAATTTGGCATAAACATGCCATCACTAGCACGGCATAACACATAAGAAGGATTAAAATCGCCGGCTTTGTTGGGAGGGGTGACATTGCCCTTCTTGACATTGTTCTTCTTCTCCTCCTCGGGGACACTCTCTCCCTCCCTCACAAAGGTTTGCATGAGGGGAGGAGGTCGTTTGGTCTTGTCATTCTTCTTCTTGTTCTTGGAGTCGGGCACGTACCCAACCCCTTCCTTGGTCACACCTCCCTTTTGGTTGATCAAGAGATCGTTGAGGTTCTTCTTGCCTTGTATGCAAGTCGCAAGACCTCTCTCAAGTTGCTTCTTCAACTTAGCATTTTCCTCAACAAGATGTATATGCTCACAACACGGGTTAGTAGCATTTGCATTATCAATTAAAACCATATGAGGAAAAGTTGCTTTCTCCTTAGTTAGCTTCACTTGGAGTTGATCATGAGACTCCTTGAGATTAGGGTGAATACTCTTCAAGGCCTTGTGGGCCTTGTCAAGTATATCAAACAACTCTTTGAGTCTAGCAAGATCAACCCCGAGTTTGGCCTTCTCGGAATTTAGCACATGAGAAACAACGAGGACATGATCATAATCTTTCTCTAACTTAGCATTATCAACGTTGTATGACTCCTCAAGAGCCAAACGAAGACCACGCTCTTCCTCAAGAGCATTGGAAAGATCCGAAATCTCATCGGCATAGTCACGACTATGCCCTTCCATCTTAGAGATGGTGTCTTCGTGAGCCTCGATCATGTCATTGGCCTCACCAAGTTGTTCCAAGAGAGCAACAAAGTGCTTCTTGGATTTTCCCTTGAGTTTGCCCATAAAGGCCTCAAACTCGTTAGCCTCCACATTAGCTCCCTCAAGTTCATTAATGCTATCTGTTGGGGTAGGATGATTAATGATGGCAGTTTTGATGTTGGAGGTTACCTTGTTGGTGGCTTTAGCCATGAGGCACTTGGCGGTGATGCTCTCGTTGGGTGAGTCGAAGAGAGACACTCGTGACTTTGTTGCAATGGCAACGGAGGCCATGGCAACCGACTCATAATCTTCATCATCGTCATCATCCTCATTGTACTATTCTTGCACAACCAAAGCCTTGGGAGGAGTCTTCTTGGTGAAGTTGTTCTTGTTGGGGAACGACTTGGCCTTGTCCTTTCGGATGAGTTTGCCACCATTGTCTTCCCTCTTCTCATACGGGCATTCCGCAACGAAATGACTCATGTTGCCGCAATTGTAGCAAGTCCTTACACGTTGCTTGCCCCTTGTGCCACTCGAGTTGTTTTTGCTAAAGTTGGGCCTCGAGTTTTTCTTGCTCCAAAATTGCCTTGAAGCAAGTGCCATGTGTTCATGATATGCATACTTCGTATCTTCGGGGTTGCTCTCCTCTTCTTCCTCCTCTTCTTCTTCCACGGTGAGCTTGGCCTTCAAAGCAAGGTTAGGCTTCTTTGCCCGTTGAGAATGAAGCACCGCATTGTCGGCGGTCTTGTCCAAAATGTTCATGGCCACAAACTCATCCAACACTTCGCTTGAGGTCAAAGTGTGGAAGTCCGGTCTTTGACGAATGACGGAGGACATGGCCTTGTGGTAGGGCATCATTGCCTTGAGGAATTTGCGCTTGATCCAATTGCCATCCGTGTCCTGGCTCCCGTGATCTTGTAGTGATACCGCGAGTTTGGTTACTCTCCGATAAAGCTCACGAGGTTCTTCATCTTCCTTCATTGCAAACTCATCGGCCTCATCTTGTACCACTTCATAGTTGGAGCGTTGAATGCTTGCGCTTCCCCGGTAGAGAGACACGACACAATGCCATGCATCTTTGGCCAAGGCGAAGGGACAAAGATGAGGTAGGTCTTCGGGTGGAATTGCATCTTGAATGATGAAGAGAGCATTCTCATTGAATTGATTGTCCGCGGCTTCTCGAGGAGTGAAGTTGCTTGGATCATGTGGATAGAAACCTTCTTCAATGATTCTCCAAAGGTTAGTGTTCACATGATTTAAATGATGTTTAATGCAGTAAACCCAAGAATCAAAATCCTCATTTTTCACAATCTTAGGGGGAGGACCGACATGATTCAAATGAGTGGAAGGAACCGGTCCACCATAAACAAGTGGTGGTTCCACATGGGCAAAGATGCCGGTGCCATTCTTGCCACTGGAAGAAGGAGCCTTTTCACTACTAGCTTCCCCCTTGTCGAGGATAGCATCCGACACCTTGTTGGCGGGATCACCCACTTTCAACGGTGCGGTGGATAGTTTAAGCCCCTCAAGAAATTTAGTAAACATGCTTTCAACTTCGGTCGTCATGGAGGTTTTCAATGTCTCCAAGGCTACATTGAACTCCTCACGAGAGACCGAAGTTCCCCCATCTCCCATAGACGAGATCGGATTCACACCGGAGTGTTCCTCCACACCGTCTACGGTATCAACCATACTCTTTGGACGGTAAAGTCCTTAATAAAGAGACGAGGCTCTGATACCAATTGAAAGGATCGATATGGTTGACTAGAGGGGGGTGAATAGGCAACTACCAATTTTTAGCTTTTCTTTACCAAATTAAACTTTGCATCAAAGTAGGTTTTCTAGATGTGCAACTAGGTGAGCAACCTATATGATGCAATAACAACAAGCATACAAGCAAGCAAGGGTAGAAACACTAAAGAGCTTGCACAAGTAAAGGTAAGAGATAACCAAGAGTGGATCTGGTGAAGACGAGGATGTGTTACCGAAGTTCCTTCCTTTTGAGGGGAAGTACGTCTCCGTTGGAGCGGTGTGGAGGCACAATGCTCCCCAAGAAGCCACTAGGGCCACCGTATTCTCCTCACGCCCTCACACAATGCGAGATGTCGTGATTCCACTGTTGGTGCCCTTGAAGGCGGCGACCGAACCTTTACAAACAAGGTTGGGGCAATCTCCACAACTTAATTGGAGGCTCCCAACAAGACCACGAAGCTTCACCACAATGGAATATGGCTCCGAGGTGACCTCAACCGTCTAGGGTGCTCAAACACCCAAGATTAACAAGATCCACTAGGGATGAGTGGGGGAAACGAAAATCCCTTGGTGGAAGTGTAGATCGGAGCCTTCTCAAGCACTCCCGAGCAAATCAACAAGTTTGATTGGCTAGGAAGATAGATCAGGCAAAATGAAGCTTGGAGTATTTAATGGAGCTTGAGCAATAAATGGAGCTTGGGGGAGGAAGAGGTGGGTGAGAAGGAAGAAGGGGACTCCCTTTTATAGTGGGGGCAACAATCCCGTTGCCCCCCACCAACCAGCCCCGCACAGGGCGGTACTACCGCTAAGAAGGGGCGGTACTACCGCCAGGTGACGGTACTGCCGCACCAGCCAGCGATACTGCCGCGCTGAGGAGACTTAGTAGGGAACGGACCCAAATGCGGTACTGCCGCGGTGGCAGGGCGGTACTACCGCTCCTAGAACGGTACTACCGCCACTACAACCGTGACTAGTGCCGCAAAACCCGACACGAGAAAAAGACCTCTCGAATCGAGGCGGTAGGAGCCAGACTACCCAGCGGTACTACGGCAGTGGGGTCAAGGGCGGTAGTACTGCTGTGGAGCAGTACTGCCGCTTTTGATCCTTCGGCCATAGTACCGCAGGCAGTGCGGTACTACCGCTGGGGCACGAGAGAGAGAGAAGGGATCTCTCAAAAATGCTGAGGACAAGGCGGAGGTGCCAGGCCCCTAGCGGTACTACTGTTGTGGAGCCAAGAGCGGTACTACCGCTGCGGAGCGGTACTGCCGCTTGGCTCCTCAGCGGTACTACCGCTGGGTGCGCGGTACTACTGCTTAGACCCAGACAGGACAAGGAAGATAGGAGAGATCTCTTCAATGGAAAGGAAATGCTCAGAGGGTGAGGAAGCTGATGTGTACATGATGATTCCACCCATGCAAAACCCCAGCGGACACCCTCTTGACAGTACGGTGCCCTCTACGCAACTAGTCCACCGAGAAAGAAACGAAAGAGCTACACCGTCTTGAAATACACTCCGAGGGGAAGAAGGCATCTCGTGCCAGGGGAGAATCTGTGAATTATTCAAAGCACAAGATTAGTCCACAAACATGTTGTCATCAATCACCAAAACTACCTTGAGAGAGATATGCCGTAACACCTAGCAACCGTACACTCTGGTACGGCCAATGCACCAGGGGCTTACGTACCCAAAATATGGTGTGAAAAGTCCGAACACTTTCACAAGTGCGGCACCCCGAACTTATAGCATTATATGCATCAGCTCCGAATCATGTCTTTGGTCAAATGTTGGGTTTGCCCGGCTCCTATGTTTTGGTACCTTATGTTCCGCTCTATCGGCTAAGGTAGCGCTAGGAGAACTACTGCGATTGTGCCCCGGTTCTGCCGGGCCGAGCACCTCAGTAGAGAAAGCTAAAACTGACTGTCATGATAAGGCAAGAGACTGGTCGCTGTTCGGCGATGTTTTTCGAGTCCTTAAAGACTTATGCCGCTTAGGGCGAGGGGCCGGCTCCGTCTGGCTTACAAGCGTGTATCGCGCCCCGAATTCGGCCTTCCGAATACCAGGGGCTTCACCGATATTTAAAATTATAGAATTCTATGGCTAAGTGAGAGTGATAAAAGCATTATTAGTCCGGTTGCCTTGTTCGTTGTGCTGAGCACCTCCCTCGAAGCACCCAAACATGGGAACAAGAGTGCTCAGGTTTATCCCAAACACCCTGGCACTCGTGGCATGGGGGCAGAAGCCGAGGACTGGCCATCTCTTAGATTGGATAAACAGCCAAACAGAAGGTAATATTTTAAATTCACACAAGCGTTGCATAGCGAATACGATACAAGTTTTCATACATACAGGACAAAACGAGCAAGTCTCATTGAAATATTACATTTTGCGAACACTCATCCGTGATAAGACGGGCGCCCGACAGAACACCCTCGTAGTACATCTCGGGGTGGCGGTGCTCCTTGCCCTCCGGTGGCCCCTCCTTGATCAGCTTCACGGCGTCTAGCTTGACCCACTGCGTTTTTACACGGGCGAAGGCCCGACGTGCACCTTCAATGCAGACTGATCGCTTGACGACCTCCAGCCGTGGGCAGGCATCCACAAGCCGCCTCACCAGGACGAAGAAGCTATTCGGAAGGGCGTCGCCATGCCACAACCGGAATATGAAGCCCTTCATGGCCTGATCGGCCGCCTTATGTAGCTCGGCCATCTGCTTCAGCTGGTCGCTCATTGGCACCGGATGTTCGGCCTCAGCATACTGAGACCAGAACAGGTTCTCCGTCGAGCTTCCGTCCTCGGCCTGGTAGAATAGTGCGGCATCGGACACACTGCGGGGCAAATCTGCGAATGCTCCTGAAGAGCTCCGGATTCAGGTAAGTAATCGGTAATTCACCTTTACATGCTTGCTTTGCATATAGAAATCCTTACCCGCCGCTATCTTCTTCATCGCGTCGATCTCCTGAAGGGCCTTCTGGGCCTCAGCCTTGGTCAGCGCTTGCTTCAGGGTCGCCACCTTGGTCGTGGCCCCTGGCAAAACATACAATGATCCTGTCATTTTGCAATCGCGTCCTTTTTTATATACATATATCTATAGACGGGGTATTACTTACCTTCGTTCTCCTCGAGCTGCCTCTTAGCAAGGCCGAGCTCTTTCTGGGACCCCTCGAGGGCCTCCTTCAGTACGGCGACCTCCGCAGTTAGTGCGGCGGATGCCAACAGCGAAGCCTGCATATGCATATTGACATACTTATATTAGACTCCTGCGATATTATTTGATCCACTGTTCGGCTTTTCTTTGTGAACACCGAACAAAGCATCAGGGGCTACTGTCTATGCGGTAATACTTCTACTACATTTTAAAATACTTACCTCAAAGCCTGTTAGAAGGCTAGTACAGGCTTCAGTCAATCCGCTCTTGGCGGACTGAACCTTCTGGATCACCGCACTCTTGATAGTGCAGTGCTCCTCCTCGATGGAAGCGCTGCGAAGCGCTTCCAACATAGTGTCCTGCGCCTCTGGATGGACAGAGGTCACCGGCATAGGTGTCTCACCCTCCTTAGAAGGGGACCGCCTGCCCGAGCTCGGAACCGTTGGAGGGTCCGGCGCGGTGTTCGGCTGAGGGCCGAACTCGGAGCTCTCGGGGACCCCGTCCCCTCGGCTCCCGGAGTCCAGAAGGTCACCTTGAGGCGCCTCTGGGACTGTCCCCCCTCGATCCGGTGCCTCTTGAGACAGCACCTCGGCGTCGTCGGTTTAATGAGGGGAGGTGGCGGTCGGGACTGGATCGCTATCCATGTCCGACGAGCCCAGGGAGCCATCCGACGATACCTCAATATTGGCTCGGGGCGGCCTGTACAATTGAGTTCGGCATTAGGGAAAGCAATGTGACAAAGGAATCCTATGGGTTACTTGGGTATCCGAACACTTACGATCTCCCTAGGGCTTAGCCCTGGGCAACCACTCGTCTTCACTTTCGTCGGCGGCGGTGGAGCTGTCCGGAAGGAGCGTCCTTCCCTTCTTGGACCCTCCGGCCTCCACAGTTGGGGGGGGGCTTCCTTTTCTTGTCCCCCCCAGTCGGTGGAAGAGTGCGCCGCAGAGTCATCGAACGGTAAATCCGACGACGCCTGGCGTCGGGAACTCTTTCGAGGTCCCTTGGCCTTCTTGGTCTTCTCCGGCACCTTATAAGGGGCCGGAGTCAGCATCTTCGTCAGAAGAGCGTCCGCAGGGCCTTCAGGCAAGGGAGCCGGACAGTCGATTTGTCCGGCCATCTTCTGGCAGTCCTGTTAACGGCATGGGAGTTTAAATCTCGCATAGAGTCAATCTATATAGAAAACAAGTATCCTGTAAAAGGTAAAACAGCTTACTGCACTGGCTTGGCGCTTCGCGCTGAATCCGCGATCCTCAGTAATGGGGGGAGGGACCGCGGCACCCTTGAACAGCACCCTCCAGGCATCTTCATGAGTCGTGTCGAAGAGCCTGTTCAGAGTTCGGTGCTGCGCCGGGTTGAACTCCCACAAAGTGAACTCCCATTGTTGGCACGGGAGTATCCGGCGGACGAGCATAACCTGGACTATGTTGACGAGCTTGAGCTTCTTGTCCACCATGTTTTGAATACATGACTGAAGTCCGGTCAGCTCTTTTGAATTACCCCAGGACAGGCCCTTCTCTTTCCAGGAGGTGAGCCGCATGGGGATGCCAGATCGGAACTCGGGGGCCGCTACCCATGCGGGGTCGCGCGGCTTGGTGATATAGAACCACCCCGATTGCCACCCCTTTATGGTATCCACGAAGGTGCCCTCAAGCCATGTGATGTTGGGCATCTTGCCCACCATGGCGCCTCCGCACTCCACCTGGCGGCCGCTCACTACCTTCGGCTTGACATTGAAGGTCTTCAGCCATAAGCCGAAGTGGGGCTTGACACAGAGGAAGGCCTCGCACACGACTATAAACGCCGAGATGTTGAGGATGAAGTTCGGCGCCAGATCATGGAAATCCAGGCCGTAATAAAACATGAGCCCCTAGACAAAGGGATGGAGAGGGAATCCCAGTCCGCGGAGGAAATGGGTGAGGAATACCACCCTCTCATGGGGCTCGGGGTGGGGACGAGTTGTCCCTCATCTGGGAGCCGGTGCGCGATGTCGTCGGGCAGGTATCCGGCTCTCCTCAGTTTCTTGACGTCTCCCTCCGTGACGGAGGAGACCATCCACTTGCCTCCCGCTCCGGACATGGTTGGAGAAGGTTGAGATGGAAGTGAGAGCTTGGGCGCTAGAGCTCGAGTGTGCGGGAGCGGATGAGCAGAGGAGGAAGAAGGCGTGGATAGAAAGGTGAATCCTTATCCCTTTATATGGGCGGACAAATTAAACATCCCCACTTTCCTGGTAAAACTCCCTTATCCCCCAAGCGCCGCGATTGATGGCGCGGTTGGGTTACCCACGCCCGTATTGATGAGAATCCCGTAATAAGGGGACACGATCTCTGCTTTGACAAGACGTGTCGAAAAACTGCCTCACGTTATGTGCGGGGCTGGTTAAAAGAAACGGTTCGAATAATCACCGGGCCATGACATAACGTCTTGTTGCCAAAACAAGCCAGCAAATTAGATCTGCGAAAACATTATTCTCTCTATGGTGGAATGTGGAACTTATTTTGCAGGGTCGGACACTATCCTCGGTTCAGGGGCTACTGTGGGAGTCCTGGATTAGGGGGTCTCTGGACAGCCGTACTATCTCCATTGGCCGGACTGTTAGACTATGAAGATACAAGATTAAAGACTTCGTCTCGTGTCCGGATGGGACTCTACTTGGCGTGGAAGACAAGCTAGGCAATACATATATGGATATCTCCTCCTCTGTAACCGACCTTGTGTAACCGTAACCCTCTCCGGTGTCTATATAAACCGAAGGGTTTTAGTCCGTAGGACAACAATCACACCATACAATCATACCATAGGCTAGCTTCTAGGGTTTAGCCTCTCTGATCTCGTGGTAGATCTACTCTTGTAACACCCATATCATCAATATTAATCAAGCAGGATGTAGGGTTTTACCTCCATCAAGAGGGCCCGAACCTGGGTAAAACTTCGTGTCCCTTGCCTCCTGTTACCATCCGGCCTAGACACACATTTCGAGACCCTCTACCCGAGATCCGCCGGTTTTGACACCGACATTGGTCTTCGTTCCTCCTTGGTGGTGGCGGCAGAGGAGGAAGGCCTGCGTTGCCGTACGGGCGATCCTCACGAGGTTGATCTCTCCAGTCTCCCTCGCGAGGCTAGTCCTGCCAGTGATCCTCGCGAGGTCGGTCACGCCACCCTTGGCGAGGGCCACGGTCTTCCCATCGTCCGCCACCTCTTCCTCCTCCTTGGCCATAGCCCCTGTCGTTGCGCTCGGGGCGTCGGTCGACACATCCATCTCTCATGGCCCTGAGGTCTTGAAATTCGTTGGTGTTGTGGGTGTGGAGGTCGTGGTACACGCAGTATCGGCTGCCCTTGGATGACTCAGGCTGATCTCTGCCTCGCTTGGTGTCTGGTTCCGCTGCAAGTACGGCAGCCCCCTTGCGCTTCACGTCCTTGGACTTGGGTTTCTTCTCTTCTGGGTCGGCAGTCGGGAGTTCGAGGAGGGAAAGGCGCCCTTCCTCGGCCCTGGCGCACTTGGTCGCCAAGTTGAACAGCTCCAGGGATGTGCACACGTCTTCATGGATTGCTAGCTCCTCCTTCATCTTGATGTCGCGTACGCCATCGGAGAAGGCCGAGATGATGGCTTCTTCAGTCACCTTGGGGATCTTGAGGCGAGTGTTGTTGAAGCGCTGGATGTATTTCTGCAAGGTTTCCCCTTGCTGCTGCTTGATGCGGCGCAGATCGCTCACGGCCGGGGGCCGGTCGCAAGTGCCCTGGAAGTTGGCGATGAAGCGAGTGCACATCTCGTCCCAGGAGGAGATTACGCCAGGAGCCAGGTTCAGGAGCCAGGTGTGGGCCCCGTCCTTGAGCGCCATGGGGAACCAGTTCGCCATGACCCTTTCGTCTCCGTTGGCGGCTTCGATGCATAGCTCATAGAGTTGCAGGAACTCCGCAGGGTTCGTCGTGCCATCGTAGCGAGGGGGCACGTCAGGCTTGAACTTGCCTGGCCATGCGACGCCGCGTAGCTCGAGGGTGAGGGTGCGGCAGCCTGCTATGGCCACCGGTGCCTTTTGCTGGTACTGGGCTTGCTCCTGGGGATTACTGCGCGCCGCCGCTTGGAGCAGCGCGAGGTCTTGGCGTGGAGGTGCAGGGACGCGATCTTGGCGCGCCGGCACTGGGAGCCCGCGAGCACCTTCTTGGGGATGAGGGATCTCTTGGCAGCTCCTTGCTTGCTGCGCGGGCGCCGGACATGGAGGGTTTCGCCCTGGGGCTGCGCGCCTTGGAGCCAGGGCGCCTTCTTTGGGAGGAGGTGGTGGAGGCGCCTCCTGATCCCCGCCTCCTGCGCGGAATGGAGGGCGAGGCAGCGAGAGGGACGGCAAGGGGGAGCCCCCTGCGGCGCTGACGGGCTCGGTGATGCGGGCGAGCCAGTCCCCGTAGAGGTTGTCGACGGGGCGGTAGTGCAAGAGCTCTCTTGCCAGGAGCAGCGCGGCGTGTGCGCGCGTGGGGGCGCGACGGGCGTGGGACGACGAAGCGGCTGGAGTAAGTGATGGTGTGGCGGTGCGGCCCTCCCGCCGTACCGAATGATGCTGGGACGAGGCCTGCTGCTCGTTCCCCACCGGGCCTGTGGCAGCGTTGGCGGCAGGCGACGGGGAACGACGAGGGCGTCCGCCGACGGGCACCGTCGGGGCGACATGGGTGGCGAGAGCAGCTCGGCGCTCGGCGCGAGCCCGACGAGCGTCAGACATGGACACGACGGGAGATCGTACACGAACAGCGGAAGAAAGATTCCGGCGCACCCCTACCTGGTGCGCCAAATGTCGCATTTCGGGTTCTGGCAGACCCTTGAGGTTCGAACACTGGGGTGCGCACGGAGATCTCTCCCCTACCGATCTACATCCAATCTCCTCACGTGATCTAAGCTGGAAACAACGAACAACACAAGGGACACAAGGTTTATACTGGTTCGGGCCACCGTTGTGGTGTAATACCCTACTCCAGTGTGTGGTGTGGTGGATTGCCTCAGGGGCTGGTGATGGATAGTACAAGGGAAGAACAGCCTCGCGAGAGGTGTTCTTGAGCTGGTGCGATGAACTGCTTGGGTGAGTTCAATCGCCTCTCTCTCTCTATCTCTCTCTTTTTCGGTCCCTTCTTCTCCGTCCTCTATTCCGTGGTGGCTAGCTCTATTTATAGAGGCCCTGGGCCTCTCCCCAAATAATGAGCGGGAAGGGCGCCAACAATTGGCCATTTTGAAGGGGAACATCTAGTACAAGTTATCCTGACCAAAGGTGGTCTTCGACTGCCAAAAGCACTGGTGATGACGCCGTCTTGGGCTCCATGGTGACCTCCGTCCTGCCGCTCTGTTGGTCTTGGTCTTGTTGCACCGGAATGGTAACCTTTGCCTGATGCCTTGGCATGTGCTTGCCCCCTTTGCACCAAAGGGGAAACAAGGACATTGCGCAGGCCGGCGCCCGCCTGGTCTCGATCGTCATGGCTTGCGTCACGGGCTCCTCGCGAGGTACCCCTGCCTTGATCTCTCCGCCTCCTCACGAGCCTGCCTGATGAGGCTGCCTCTGAGGAAGCTTCCGGTCGTCCGCCCCGCGAGGCTTGGCCCCTCGCGAGGGTCTTGAGCTTGAGCTGATGAAGATGGGCTGCACTCGGCCCCCACTTGAGCCACGCCGCAGGCCGCAGGCAGGCAAGTCTGGGGACCCCCGTTCCCAGAATGCTGACACGAGCCTCTTAATGACAACATACGAACGGATGACATGAATGCGGGCAGCTGGCGCCGGCTGGGAACTCACCGCGCGACAGTGCGAGGGACGAGGGTTTTGGTGTGCCAGGGTAGTCAGCTGCGGTCGTGGCAACGTTGGAGATGCCCTTTGCTCACATGCGATCCCCGCATGTCATTGAAAAAGCAAGATGACCCGGCATGGTCTCAGGTCCAGAGGATGCAGTTGGCCGCGCTACACCACTCCGCGGACACGTCGCGGCGCCCCGTGCATCCTCGACGAGCCGGGTGTTGGGGTGTGTTTGGATTGTGTCCAAAGTGCACCTTGCCAAAATTTTGGTCATGACCAAAAGATTGGTCTTTGTTTGGATGGTTGCCATTTTTTGGCATGCCAATGAACTCTAGCCAACTCTAGTTCATTTTTCTTGCCAATGTCGGCCAAATCATGGGCAACCAATACATCAACCAAAATTTTGGTCATGACCCAAAGATTGGTCTTTGTTTGGATGGTTGCCATTTCTTTGGCATGCCAATGAACTCTAGCCAACTCAAGTTCATTTTTCTTGCCAATGTCGGCCAAATCATGGGCAACCAATACCCTCAACCAAAATTTTGGCTACCAATGCTTTGATGGGGCAACCTTGGGCACAAACCAAACATACTGTTGGTCGTGCCATAGCACTAACGCCACCCTCGGCAAACTGAAACCGACCGTGTCTAGCGACGATATGAGCGTGTCGCTCACCGCGGTCGCCGTGTCCAGAGGTGGTGCTGGAGCTGCGCCCCGTTGTTGGCCCCAACGACCCACATGAACAGTTGTCGATGGCGAGGAGGTTGTGTGCCAGCTCCTCCATTGGACTAGTCTGCGCTACGTCGTCCCGACGGGTGTGCCCCACATGTCCGTTTCCCTATTTTCCCGGCCATATTCGAGCATCAGTGCTCCGCGTTGCGCATTAGGCCTTTCACTATGTAGGCCAAGCGAGACAACTTATTGTTTATTTGAGCCGTTCAAGTATAATCATGTGGCGTTTGCTTATTTCTCATTCCTCTCCAACCCTCTTCTCCATCGATCATGTCGCCCTCCAGTCGAGTCCATCCTCCCGCATGCCTCATTTGAACATTCCACCGAGTATCATTCGCATGTACCCACCCTAGTCCTCTTTCAATAGATCTCCGGACCCCGAGATGAAATCGAGAGGGAACGAGTGGGGGCACGTGATACCTAAGGCGGATTCAAAATTTTGAACCGGTGATCATAGCATCCGCAAATCATATATAAAGGGTATTCAATGTTCGTTTCGTTTTTGAACGTACAATATACTCCCTCCTATCATTTCTAGTTTACATATAAGTTTTATGTGTAGTCAAAGTATATCTACTTTGATCAAAAAGGTATCAACATTCAACAACGCCCAACCAATATTGTTAGATTCGTACGTACTCCTAGATTTGTACTCGAGATGGTTTCCAATTTGACTATTGGCAAGATTAATAGTACATGAGATGTATAATGTGAAAATTATATCATTGGAAACTCCTTTCACATACGAATTTGACCGTATGCTTTGTGTAAGTTGCATGTCATATATTATTACTCTAACATTTGGTCAAAGTTAGCCTCAAAAAACGCATTAGACCCTGTATGCTTTGTGTAAGTTGCATGTCATATATTATTACTCTAACATTTGTGTAAGTTGCATGTCATATATTATTACTCTAACATTTGGTCAAAGTAGTATAGTGGAAGTGGATCCTCTAACGTAGGTATCCCTGCCTTACCCTCCCTTTCGGTCACTTACTGGCGGACCCGATGCTTGCTAGGCCCTGCATGTCAGTAACTCAATGGGTTCGGCCACGTCAGGGGATCCTCATCCGTAGTATACTCCCTCTGTTTTTATTTACTCTGCATAAAACAGAGGGAGTGGTGGTATAATAAACGACACGGGAGGGGGTGTCACACCCTAGCTAGTTCAAGCATTTGAGTGTGCATCATGCTTAAATTCCTCTTAAAATTGAAATGGGGAAGGCAGAAACCCCCAACACCCCCCTGGAAACAACTAGGGTTTACTAAAATTATTTTCAATGAACCTGAAATGCCCTTCTAAAAAGTTCACCCTCTTTGTCTTGGGTTAGAACCTCCGGCAAAATTGGTGCACAATTTTCTAGGTCAACACAAGGTCATTGAATTAGATCATAAGTATTTGAATTTGGGCATTTAAATGCTATAAAATAATTTAAATGCTCAAATAATTCTGGAAATAAATGTTTGCTGTTGGAAATATTCTAAACAGAGCCCACAATTATTTTCAGGATTTTTCGAATCGTTTTAGTATTTTAATTAAAGCCCAACAGTTGCAGAAAGAAATAGAAAACAGAAACAAATAAAGAGAGAGAGGGAAGCCCACCTGGGCCTTACCTGTGCTGGACCAGCCACCTGGCTCGGCCTAGCCGACTGGCTTGCCAGTCGTCGTCCTCCTCCCGCCAGAAGGACGCGGAGCGCGTGGCCGGCGCCCGCGGCCACACGCCGTCCACCTCCTACTTCTGCCGACGCCCTGGAGACGTCCAGGGATGCCACGCGACCCCCACGTCCCCCTCTCATCCTCGCTCACTCTCCCCCTCGTCTCCCTCACTCTCTCCCGCGATGGCCGAGCGCGTTCCTCGCCGCCGTTCGCCGTAGTTGCCACCAGAGCCACCCCCTCGCCTCTCTGACATGTCGAGAAGCTCCGTCGCGATGCCCTCGCCCTCCCCACCGAGCCACGCTTCGCCAGAGGCCCTGCATCACCGCCATCGGGCCGTCTTCAACCTCGGTACTCGCCGGACGCCGTTCATCGATTCGCCTCGCTCCGGTCGCCCCCGAGCCCACTGATCTGCTCAACGACCTCCCTGTGAGCTCCGCCGCTTTTCCCCTCTTCTTTCCCACGCGTTTGTACCCTCTAGGCCATAGTTCCACCATGGCCGAAGCTCGTCTCCGCTCGAGCTTGTCGCCGGCGTCGCTCCGGCGACCATTTGGTCATCCCGTGCTATGCAACATGCTTGCCGCATCGCGTAGTGCCTCGCTAGCGCCTCAGTTTCCGTGTTTGCACGCCGCAGCCCAAACCCCGCACATGGCCGAACTCCGGCCGCCGCCTTGGAGCTCGCCGTCGTTGTCTCCGGCCACCATAGGCCCGGCCTCCACCACCACTAGATGCGCGCCTGCAAGAGCTCTCCAACGAGCCCAAGAACGGCCTCACCCGTGCCCTGTGGGCGTTTTCCGAGCTGCGCCACCGTCTCGGGCCTTGCCGGTGTCGAGTCGCCGGCGGGTTTGACCTGCCGACCAGGGGTTTGACCCCGCTGACCGAGTTAACCCCCGGGTGGGCCCAGTTTGACCCCTCTAGGTTAATGACAAATGGGACCCGCCTGCTAATTAAGTAGGATTAGGACTAACTAAAAACTAGTTAGACTAATGACACTGACACGCGGGACCCACTGGTCAGGTTTGACCTAGACCGGGTCTGTTGACCTGCTGAGGTCAGCATGACGCAATGCTGACGCAGTAATGCATTTTCTGGATTTATTTTTATTCAGGAAATTCCAGAAAATGTTTAAAACTTCTAAAAATCATAGAAATTCAACCGTAACTCCAAATGAAATAATTTATATATGAAAAATGATCAGAAAAATTCAATCTATCCATCTGTAATGGTTTCATGCATAACAAAATAAGTTAACCTTGCTGTTTAAGCAGAATAAGGTTATGCACTAATAAGGCCATGTTTAATGAGCTAATATTTGAATCTTTGATTCAAATGAGTTCATCCCTTTCTGTTATAGCTTGCATTAGACCAAGACACAATCATATTGCCATGTCATAGCATGCATCATATTGTTGCATATCGTCATGTGTTGATTGTGTTCCGATGTGTTCCTCGTGGTAGGTTCTGCCTCCGAGGATATTCACGAGTATCCAACTGAAGGGCAGTATCCCACTACCACTCCATCAGGCAAGCAACCATTGATCATTCCGATACAAACCCATGTTCTCGCTTCTGCTCTTGTTTACTACATTAAGACAACGCGATTCAAACTGCTGTGTGCTACGGTAGTTGAACCCTTATCCTCTGCATGACCTGTCATTGCCACAGTAACTAGATGAAACCCACTAGCATGTGTAGGAGTTGATTGAGCCATGTATGTGATTCCTACCTTGCTATGCCTGCTATGCTTAGAGTTGTGTCAGGTCTGGTTCATCTGGGTGATGGGCTAGAGTGATATGCTTATGTCGGTAATGTGAGGGATGTGTTGAACATGTTTTGGTAAAGGTATCGATGAGAGGCCATGTAGGAGTACATGGTGGACTGTTTCATTGAGACCGTCCATAAGAACTGAGATCTGTATGCGTGATTTAAGATTCAGTTACTACCACACATTGGGCCCTGAAATATGACCCCGCTCGACTTACTGACCCATCTCGTCCTCTGTCCAGGAGTTGCAACTAGTTTCTGGTGTTTGTAGGTTATGTGTTGGCGGCCGTGCGTAGCGCTGACCCTAGGGGTGGGCTATGATGCGGTAGATACACCGTGGCACGGTGTACCGAGTCGCCCGTTTGGTGTCTCGGGAACCCTGTACACATCGTTTGGGGCCGTTGAGGACACCCCGGCCGGATTTCCTTGCGGATGGAACCTGAATAGGCGATAAACCTGGACTAGAGACTTGTGAGGTTAGTTAGGTCGTGGTCTACACCCACGTCGGTTTTCGCTTGAAGTCTGCCGAGCACATGTCGTGTGCAGACGCTAAGTGGTGGAAACATGTGTGACGAAGTACACCCCTGCAGGGTATAAAACTATTCGAATAGCCGCCTCCGCAGTAAAGGACTACTTGGTTGCCTATACAGTTCATAGACAAGTTAATGGATACTACTAAAAGACTCAAGATAAGTGTGAGTACCGAGGATGGCCCTCTCGTAGGATGACGAGGGAGGATCCCCGGTGGAGTATTGTGTTGGTGAGTAGTGGACTCGTGTGCGAAAACTATTTTACTGGTGAAGTTCCATAGGATAGCTTAGCCAAGAGTCAAAGCTGGCTTGCTGCATTAACCCCACCACCTTCTTGAGAATAAGCATGTACAGTAGGTTCTGATGTAAGACTTGCTGAGTACCTTTGTACTCATGTTTGCTTAATTACTGTTTTCAGATGATAACACCGCCCCCTCCGATGGGTTCTACGTAGACCTTGACGTCGACGAGTGACTAGCCACCCAGGTGGTGATCCTGGCCATGGAGGGCCCTATGTAGATAGACAGGCTTCGAGGAGCCTTCTTTCTTTCTAGAGTCTGTACTCAGACTAGTTGCTTCCGCATGTGCTTGTATGATTGTATGACTTGAGTGTCGGGTCATATGACCCCTATCTGTATGAACATGTTATGTATGGCTCTCTAGAGCCTTTAAATAAAGTACTTGAGTTGTAGAGTTTTGTTGTGATGCCATGTTGTATGTACTCATATCGGGCATATTGTGTGTATGATTGAAATGCTTGGTATGAGTGGGATCCGACAATCTAGTTGTTTATCCTTGGCAGCCTTTCTTATGGGGAAATGTAGTCTAGTGTTCCTCGAGCCATAGTAGTCCGCTACAGCCCGGTTCACCGGAGTCCTGCTAGCCCAGCACTACTGTTCAGGACACTTGACTGGCCGGCATGTGTTTCACTTCGTTCCTATGTCTGTCCCTTCGAGGAAATGTCACGCGGTGACTTCCGGAGTCCTGCCTAGCCTGCTACAGCCCGGGTTTGCCCGGAGTCTTGTTAGCCCAGTGCTACAGCCCGGAATCACTCGCTGATGACCGACATGCTCGATGTGATTCATGTATGCCTGTCTCCATAGGTCTGTGCCGCTTTGGGTTCACGACTAGCCATGTCGGCCCGGGTTCTCTGTCATATGGATGCTAGCGACATTATCATATACGTGAGACAAAAGGCACAAACGGTCCCGGGCCATGGTAAGGCGACACCCGTGGAATACCGTGCGTGAGGCCGCAAAGTGATATGAGGTGTTACTGGCTAGATCGATGTGACTTGGAATCGGGGTCTTGACAGCGTTGGTATCAGAGCCGGACTGCCTGTAGGTTCGTTGAGTCAAACTGGTCGATGCCGAGTCTAGAAATGCTTTAGTTATATGTAGGGGAATTGATTGTGGGAGGGAACGTAAGGCTCTTTTACTCCTTTACCCTATGCCTCTGATCTGAGTCATTCTCTTCTCATTCAACGTGGGTTAAGGACTAGGCTCTCTTCTTCTATCAGGTTCACGTGTTACTAATCTGTAGTAACTTATAGGATTGTTGTTACAAGCCTAGTTCAGTTTCTACTACTTTTAGTATGTTGCTAATTGGATCAGAACCTTGATATGATGTTGTTGAGTGGTATTGCGAACTGTTGTGGATGTCTCAAATCTTTTTCTGAGCATTTACAGCTGTTATGCTGTCCAATTTTCCCTAGAAATTCTGATGTCTTTGCTTTGTGGTTGTGCTTTCAGATGGCCAACCGTGTTCAAAACCAAGTGGTTTGCCGGACCAGGTGCCTCGACGTGCCCGGTCATACTGCTATGTTAGTCCGGGTAATGATCGAGACGGGTTACCGTTGGTATCCTGAATACACCGTCGAAGAGCAATTCCGAGACTTTAATCAAAGCCAATATCTCTACGCCGTCAGGATATTTCCTTCTTATCCTGGATCTACCGAGCCCCTTTACTGTTCCTATGGACTCGGGGTTACTGTTGAGATGGCTGTGCAGGATGCTGCCTATTCCATGATGACCATCATGCGAGTCCAGACTGGCCTGCTTCGGAACACCGACTTCTGTTACATGCCAGCTTCACTTCCGGGAGCGCAAGGGTATCTTCAGGCTATCTATGCTGACTCCACTCAGGAGGACTCATTAACTCGTACCACTGCCGAGATGCTCGAAGATAAGGATCGAGAGAATCGGGCCTTGAGGCTAGAGCTTTTCAATACCCGTGCTGATCATTGGGCCACATTGACTCGGTTTGCACCTGCGGTGCAAGTTGGATGTATGGATACAAGGGATCTGTATCCTGTGAGATCTGCTTTGCCAGACACGGTGGATTGGCGTGATGTGGGAGGCATCACCCCACCTCGTGGTCCCCGCAGGCCACCGTTTGTTGGTCCAAGACCTCATCCTAGCCCCTATGGTCCACAGGCTCCTCAAGACCGTCTGTTCCCGGATGGTCACGTTGAAATTCCAGGCTATGGAGGTGACCTCTATGAGGACTACTACGGAGCTGTCTGAGTTAGTAGTAGTATCACTAGTATTGTAATAGTTGTATCTCCACTGTCCTGCGTGACTCGTGGAATATGACTTGGTGTGTAGTCAATTCCGGAGGTGTGGACAAATAATGTATAGGAGCTTGGAATGCCTCCGATGATATGTAACGTCTTTCATCATAGTTGTACTGTAGCATGGGCTTGTACTAAACTATGTATGATGTGTATGACCGTTGGTGTATATATGGCAGTTTTATATTACCATGACATACGGATGAACATCTCTGCATTCCGTGTTATCCATTACATACTGCACTTCCTTGCTAAGTTTGAGCCATCCTTATCTAAACCATTGTCTTGTTTTCTCCTAGGATGGTCAACACCCGCAGCAACCCTGCTGCCTCGGAGCAGGGGGAAGCCAGTGCAGCTAGGGGTGAAAATCTGCCTCACCCACCTTCTCTGGCCGAAGTGATGCTCGAGGCGGAAAGAAACAAGCATGAGACTAACCGCCTGCTAGAGCGGATTGAGCAGAACACTGCACGCCACCCGCGAAATGACTTGGTGTCAATCAATGACTTCATCAAGCTGTACCCACCAAAGTTTAACCATTCCGTCGAACCCCTCGACGCAGATGACTGGCTTCGCAGCATTACCCACAAGCTACGTTCTGCCAACGTAGCCGAAGCCGACAAGGTTACTTATGCTTCCTATCATCTTGAGGGCCCTGCTAGCCTTTGGTGGGAGAATTTTGAAGCTATGCGCCCGGTCGGCCAAATCACTACTTGGGCTGAATTCAGTGAGGCTTTCCATGAGCATCACATTCTGGAAGGTCTCATGGATCGCAAGAGGGAGGAGTTCTGCAACTTCACCCAAGGAAGACTGACTGTGGATGCTTATAGCCGTGGATTTGGGAATCTGGCACGTTATGCCCCTGAAGAGGTATCTACTGACGCTAAGAAGCAGGCAAGGTTCCGCAAGGGACTTAGCCCTGAGCTTCGCCGCGATCTTCGTCTGCACGAGTGCACCTCTTTTCAGAAGTTGGTCAATAAAGCCATCAGTGCTGAGATAGGCCAGACTGATTATGACGCTTCACGCAAGCACTCCCGTGATTTTGGCTCTTCATCCGGCTCTAGATCTCAGAAGCGCCGGGTGTGGATCCCAAGCACGGCACTGCCACCGAGGTTCATCCCGAGGCCATCCTTTGAGGCGCCTCGTCCCAACCAGCAGTTTGCACCGCCCAAGCCCTATGGTGGCCCCGCTGCTAATGCTGATCCACGCCCCAATGTAGTGACATGCTTTAAGTGTGGAGAGCCGGGTCACTATAGTCGAGAGTGTCCCCAGAACAACAACCCCGTTCAAACTAGAAAGTCCATTGGCCGTGGTAAGCCAGCGGGAAAGACATTCTACGCCAAGCCGGTCACCACTGCCCGTGGCCATGTCAACTATGTTTCAGCCGAGGAGGCTCATGAGGATCCTAACGTCGTCCTTGGTACGCTCCTTGTTAACTGCCATCCGGCATCTGTTCTTTTCGATACTGGAGCATCTCATTCATTCATATCCGAGAACTATGCTCGATTGCATAACACGACATTCTGTGACATGCCCACTTCCATGGTAATTCAAACTCCGGGTTCCAAATGGCAAACTTCTAGAGTAAGCCATGGGAACGAAATTCTTGTCGATAGACTTGTTTTCCTTGCATCCTTAATAGCTCTCAAGTCCACGGACATAAACATCATCTTGGGTATGGACTGGATGTCAGCTCATTATGCTAAGATTGATTGTGCCACTAGAACCATTCAACTTACTCACCCATCGGGCAAGACAGTCAATGTCTTAACTCGAGTGGCCAAGCGCCAACTTTACTCCCTAAATGCCAACCCCTTCCAGACCTTGAGGATGTTCCGGTAGTCCGAGACTTTCCGTATGTCTTTCCAGAAGAACTGCCAGGTGTTCCACCTGACAGGGATGTTGAGTTTGTGATAGACCTTGTTCCGGGAACCGTTCCAATTTCTAGAAGACCCTACAAGATGGCACCCTTAGAACTAGCCGAGCTTAAGAACCAACTCGATGAGTCCTTGAAAAAGGGTTTCATCCGTCCTAGTTCCTCTCCTTGGGCTCGCCCCGTCCTCTTCGTCAAGAAGAAGGATGGAACGGATCGAATGGTTGTGGATTACTGACCTGTCAACTTGGTCACCATCAAGAACAAATACCCGCTTCCCAGGATCAACGATCTGTATGATCAGCTCGCTGGATCCTCAGTCTTCTCCAAGATGGATTTGAGGTTGGGCTACCATCAAATCAAAATCAGAAACGGGGGCATTCCCAAAACGGCCTTTGTTACTCGTTATGGCCAATACGAGTACACCGTGATGTCCTTCGGTTTAACCAATGCCCCAGCCACCTTCTCTCGGTTAATGAACTCGGTCTTCATGGAGTATTTGGATAAATTTGTCATAGTATACCTCGATGACATACTCATCTACTCCAAGAATGAAGAGGAACATGCCGAACATCTAAGGCTGGTATTGATGAAACTTCGAGAGCATCGCCTTTATGCCAAATTCTCCAAGTGTGAATTTTGGTTGCCAGAAGTGACCTATCTAGGCCATCTGATCTCTGGTAAGGGTATTGCTGTCAATCCCGAGCGAGTTCAAGCCGTCCTTGATTGGACTCCACCTGAGACGGTCAAGCAAGTTCGGAGTTTCCTTGGCTTAGCGAGCTATTGCCGCCGCTTCGTTGAGAATTTCTCCAAGGTTGCTAAACCTCTAACTGAACTCCTCAAGAAAGATAAAAAGTTCGAGTGGACTCCACAGTGCGAGTTCAGTTTTCAGGAACTGAAAAGACGCCTGACATCTGCTCCCGTACTGGTACCACCAGATTTCGCCAAGGACTTTATTATCTATTGCGATGCCTCGCGACAAGGAATAGGTTGCATACTCATGCAAGATCGTCAGGTAATTGCCTATGCTTCACGGCAATTACACCCACATGAGGAAAATTATCCCACACATGATCTAGAGCTTGCAGCTGTAGTCCATGCACTTAAAACCTGGCGACATTACCTCCTCGGTAATCGTTGCGAGATCTTCACCAATCACCAAAGTTTGAAATATATCTTCACCCAACCAGACTTGAATCTCAGGCAAAGACGTTGGGTCGAGTTGATCTCGGATTACGACTTAGGAATAACTTACACCCCGGGCAAAGCCAATGTCATGGCTGATGCGCTAAGCCGTAAGTCCTATTGTAACAACCTGATGTTACAACAAAGTCAACCACTTCTCCATGAGGAATTTCGTAAGCTTAATCTTCACATTGTTCCTCGAGGATTCCTATCCACCCTGGTGGCGAAACCTACCCTTATGGATCAAATCATAGCTGCCCAGAAGCGTGATAAGGGCATATCCCGAATTAAGGAAAACATCGCTAGCGGAGTTGCTAAATGTTTCTCCATGGATGAGCGGGGTGCTGTTTTCTTTGAGAACCGTTTGGTGGTTCCCAAGAAACAACATCTACGCCAGTTGATCCTTAAGGAAGCTCATGAATCCCCTCTCACCATTCATCCCGGTAGTACTAAAATGTATCAAGACCTACGCCAGAGGTTTTGGTGGACTAGGTTGAAGAGAGAAATCGCTCAATACATTGCTAATTGCGACATTTGTCGTCATGTTAAAGCAGAGCATCAACGGCCTGCTGGCACCCTTCAACCTTTGGCTATTCCTGAATGGAAATGGGATAAAATCAATATGGATTTCATCACTGGGTTTCCCAGAACCAAGAGAGGGAATAATGCCATCTTCGTCATGATCGACCGACTTTCCAAAGTAGCCCATTTCCTACCTGTTCGTGAGAGTATCACCGCTAGCCAGCTAGCTGATTTATACATCTCCCGAATAGTGTCTCTTCATGGTGACCCATTGGAAATTAACTCAGACCGTGGGAGTCTCTTCACCTCTCGATTTTGGGAAAGTTTCCAAAATGCTATGGGAACTCGTCTCTCTTTTAGTACCGCCTTCCATCCTTAATCAAGTGGTCAAGTAGAGCGAGTCAATCAAATTCTGGAAGATATGCTCCGAGCTTCTGTCATCTCGTTCGTAATGAGTTGGGAGAAATGCCTTCCCTTCGCGGAGTTTGCTTATAACAATAGTTATCAAGCTAGCCTAGGCAAGGCTCCTTTCGAAGTTCTTTATGGACGAAAATGTCGAACACCTCTTAACTGGTCAGAAACCGGGGAAAGGCAACTCTTTGGCCCGGATATGATTCAGGAAGCAGAAGAGCAGGTTCACGTTATTCGTGAGAAATTGAAAACAGCCCAATCTCATCAAAAGAGTCAATATGATCGTAAACATAAGCCTATGACTTATGAAGTCGACGAGAAGGCTTACCTTCGGGTTACTCTGTTAAAGGGAACCCATCGTTTCAGTATCAAAGGAAAATTGGCCCCTCATTACATTGGACCCTTTCGCATTCTTGCCAAACGAGGAGAAGTTGCCTACCAATTGGAACTACCATTACATCTTTCCAGAGTTCACGATGTCTTCCACGTTTCACAACTCAGGCGTTGCTTCGCGGATCCTATCCGTGGAGTGGACCACGAAACGCTTGATCTACAAGATAACCTCTCCTATCGGGAATATCTTGTTCGTATCCTTGATCAAGCCGAGCGTACCACTCGACGTCAGAATATCAAGTTTCTCAAGGTTCAATGGTCACACCATTCCGAGAAAGAAGCCACTTGGGAAAGGGAGGATCGTCTTCGACTTGAGTACCCCACCTTCTTCCCGGAGGATCCTAAATCTCGGGACGAGATTCTTTTGAGTGGGGGTGAGTTGTCACACCCTAGCTAGTTCAAGCATTTGAGTGTGCATCATGTTTAAATTCCTCTTAAAATTGAAATGGGGAAGGCAGAAACTCCCAACACCCCCCTGGAAACAACTAGGGTTTACTAAAATTATTTTCAATGAACCTGAAATGCCCTTCTAAAAAGTTCACCCTCTTTATCTTGGGTTAGAACCTCCGGCAAAATTGGTGCACAATTTTCTAGGTCAATAGAAGGTCATTGAATTAAATCATAAGTATTTGAATTTGGGCATTTAAATGCTATAAAATAATTTAAATGCTCAAATAATTCTGGAAATAAATGTTTGCTGTTGGAAATATTCTAAACAGAGCCCACAATTATTTTCAGGATTTTTGGAATCGTTTTAGTATTTTAATTAAATCCCAACAGTTGCAGAAAGAAATAGAAAACAGAAACAAATAAAAAAAGAGAGGGAGGGAAGCCCACCTGGGCCTTACCTGTGCTGGCCCAGCCACCTGGCTCGGCCCAGCCGACTGGCTTGCCAATCGTCGTCGTCCTCCCGCCAGAAGGACACGGAGCGCGTGGCCGGCGCCCGCAGCCACACGCCGGCCACCTCCTGCTTCTGCCGACGCCCTGGAGACGTCCAGGGATGCCACACAACCCCCACGTCCCCCTCTCATCCTCGCTCACTCTCCCCCTCATCTCCCTCACTCTCTCCTGCGATGGCCGAGTGCGTTCCTCGCCGCCGTTCGCCGTAGTTGACACCAGAGCCACCCCCTCGCCTCTCTGACATGTCCAGAAGCTCCGTCGCGACACCCTCGCCCTCCCCACCGAGCCACGCTTCGCCGGAGGCCCTGCATCGCAGCCCTCGGGCCGTCTTCAACCTCGGTACCCGCCGGACGCCGTTCATCAATTCGCCTCGCTCCGGTCGCCCCCGAGCCCACTGATCTGCTCATCGACCTCCCTGTGAGCTCCGCCGCTTTTCCCCTCTTCTTTCCCACACGTTTGCACCCTCTAGGCCATAGTTCCACCATGGCCGAAGCTCGTCTCCGCTCGAGCTTGTCGCCGGTGTCGCTCCGGCGACCATTTGGTCATCCCGTGCTATGCAACATGCTTGCCGCATCGCGTAGTGCCTCGCTAGCGCCTCAGTTTCCATGTTTGCACGCCGCAGCCCAAACCCCACACATGGCCGAACTCCGGCCGCCGCCTTGGAGCTCGCCGTCGTTGTCTCCGGCCACCATAGGCCCGGCCTCCACCACCACTAGATGCGCGCCTGCAAGAGCTCTCCAACGAGCCCAAGAACGGCCTCGCCCGTGCCCTGTGGGCGTTTTCCGAGCCGTGCCACCGTCTCGGGCCTCGCTGGTGTCGAGTCGCCGGCGGGTTTGACCTACCGACCAGGGGTTTGACCCCACTGACCGAGTTAACCCCCGGGTGGGCTCAGTTTGACCCCTCTGGGTCAATGACAAATGGGACCCGCCTGCTAATTAAGTAGGATTAGGACTAACTAAAAACTAGTTAGACTAATGACACTGACACGCGGGACCCACTGGTCAGGTTTGACCTGGACCGGGTCTGTTGACCTGCTGAGGTCAGCATGACGCAATGCTGACGCAGTAATGCATTTTCTGGATTTATTTTTATTCAGGAAATTCCAGAAAATGTTTAAAACTTCTAAAAATCATAGAAATTCAACCGTAACTTCAAATGAAATAATTTATATATGAAAAATGATCAGAAAAATTCAATCTATCCATCTGTAATGGTTTCATGCATGACAAAACAAGTTATCCTTGCTGTTTAAGCAGAATAAGGTTATGCACTAATAAGGCCATGTTTAATGAGCTAATATTTGAATCTTTGATTCAAATGAGTTCCATTCCTTTCTGTTATAGCTTGCATTAGGCCAAGACACATTCATATTGCCATGTCATAGCATGCATCATATTGTTGCATATCGTCATGTGTTGATTGTGTTCCGATGTGTTCTTCGTGGTAGGTTCTGCCTCCGAGGATATTCACGAGTATCCAACTGAAGGGCAGTATCCCACTACCACTCCATCAGGCAAGCAACCATTGATCATTCCGATACAACCCATGTTCTCGCTTCTGCTCTTGTTTACTGCATTAAGACAACGCGATTCAACTGCTGTGTGCTACGGTAGTTGAACCCTTATCCTCTGCATGACCTGTCATTGCCACAGTTTTTTTTTTGTTTTTTTTTTTTTTTTTTTTTTTTTTTTTTTTTTTTTTTTTCTGCATTATCATTGCCACAGTAACTAGATGAAACCACTAGCATGTGTAGGAGTTGATTGAGCCATGTATTGTGATTCCTACCTTGCTATGCCTGCTATGCTTAGAGTTGTGTCAGGTCTGGTTCATCTGGGTGATGGGCTAGAGTGAAATGATTATGTCGGTAATGTGAGGGATGTGTTGAACATGTTTTGGTAAAGGTATCGATGAGAGGCCATGTAGGAGTACATGGTGGGTTGTTTCATTGAGGCCGTCCATAAGAACTGAGATCTGTATGCGTGATTTAAGATTCAGTTACTACCACACATTGGGCCCTGAAATATGACCCCGCTCGACTTACTGACCCTCTCGTCCTCTGTCCAGGAGTTGCAACTAGTTTCTGGTGTTTGTAGGTTATGTGTTGGCGGCCGTGCGTAGCGCTGACCCTAGGGGTGGGCTATGATGCGGTAGATACACCGTGCACGGTAGCCGGAGTCGCCCGTTTGGTGTCTCGGGACCCTGTACACATCGTTTGGGGCCGTTGAGGACACCCCGGCCGGATTTCCTTGCGGATGGAACCTGAATAGGCGATAAACCTGGACTAGAGACTTGTGAGGTTAGTCAGGTCGTGGTCTACACCCACGTCGGTTTTCGCTTGAAGTCTGCCGAGCACATGTCGTGTGCAGACGCTAAGTGGTGGAAACATGTGTGACGAAGTACACCCCTGCAGGGTATAAAACTATTCGAATAGCCGCGTCCGCGGTAAAGGACTACTTGGTTGCCTATACAGTTCATAGACAAGTTAATGGATACTACTAAAAGACTCAAGATAAGTGTGAGTACCGAGGATGGCCCTCTCGTAGGATGACGAGGGAGGATCCCCGGTGGAGTATTGTGTTGGTGAGTAGTGGACTCGTGTGCGAAAACTATTTTACTGGTGAAGTTCCGTAGGATAGCTTAGCCAAGAGTCAAAGCTGGCTTGCTGCATTAACCCCACCACCTTCTTGAGAATAAGCATGTATAGTAGGTTCTGATGTAAGACTTGCTGAGTACCTTTGTACTCATGTTTGCTTAATTACTGTTTTCAGACGACAACACCGCCCCCTCCGATGGGTTCTACGTAGACCTTGACGTCGACGAGTGACTAGCCACCCAGGTGGTGATCCTGGCCATGGAGGGCCCTATGTAGATAGACAGGCTTCGAGGAGCCTTCTTTCTTTCTAGAGTCTGTACTCAGACTAATTGCTTCCGCATGTGCTTGTATGATTGTATGACTTGAGTGTCGAGTCATGTGACCCCTATCTGTATGAACATGTTATGTATGGCTCTCTAGAGCCTTTAAATAAAGTACTTGAGTTGTAGAGTTTTGTTGTGATGCCATGTTGTATGTACTCATATCGGGCATATTGTGTGTATGATTGAAATGCTTGGTATGAGTGGGATCCGACAATCTAGTTGTTTATCCTTGGCAGCCTTTCTTATGGGGAAATGTAGTCTAGTGTTCCTCGAGCCATAGTAGTCCGCTACAGCCCGGTTCACAGGAGTCCTGCTAGCCCAGCACTACTGTTCAGGACACTTGACTGGCCGGCATGTGTTTCACTTCGTTCCTATGTCTGTCCCTTCGGGGAAATGTCACGCGGTGACTTCCAGAGTCCTGCCTAGCCTGCTACAGCCCGGGTTCCCCGGAGTCTTGTTAGCCCAGTGCTACAGCCCAGAATCACTCGCTGACGACCGACATGCTCGATGTGATTCATGTATGCCTGTCTCCATAGGTCTGTGCCGCTTTGGGTTCACGACTAGCCATGTCCGCCCGGGTTCTCTGTCATATGGATGCTAGCGACATTATCATATATGTGAGCCAAAAGGTGCAAACGGTCCCGGGCCATGGTAAGGCGACACCCGTGGAATACCGTGCGTGAGGCCGCAAAGTGATATGAGGTGTTACCGGCTAGATCGATGTGACTTGGAATCGTGGTCCTGACAGGGGGAGGGGGAGGGATGTCGGTTTGCTCTCAACTACGGTCCCACAAGCGAGCGAAAATGCAAGACGAAGCGCGTTCCATTCGGTGAGCGACATGGAGGGTATAGCGTGCCGGGCTGCGCGAACGCGACAAGAGCGATGTACAGTCAAAACCGATTGTCCGGTCGTCACCGGAACCACTATTCACATCAGAACCTTCGCTGCTCGGCCTACGCTGGCCACTGCCCTAAAACCACACCAAACTCCAGCCCATTCCCCCACCTTTCGATCCCCTAGCCCGCATCAAGCGTCCCCTAGTTCACCGGAAAGCCATGGTGCGCCGCAAGATCACTTACTACAAGATGCTGACGCCGGAGCGCCGCGCAGAAATCGCGGCGGCGATCGGCGCCACAGACCTCCGTTCCCAAGATCGCTTTGCGGCGGGCCAATCCCCGAGTTCTCTGGAGCCAAGCTACGAGGAGGAGGAAGCTGATCCAATGTTCATGGCGGAGGTCGCGGCATAGAAGGCCCCCGATGGGTATGAGACGTCGACTTCCTGCCGGCGTCCGAGTCCCCCATGGTGCAGGCGGACCAGCGGTTCAACATGGCGATACTAAAGGAGGACCGGGAGGCAGAGGCTCAACTCGACGTGGAGCGCGCGCATGCCGCTGCCATTGAGGCTCTCCTGCAGGCGGAACCGGATGTCGTGGATGTGAACCGGGCGGCGGAGGCTCAACTTGAGGCGGAGCGCGCGGATGCCGCTGCCATCGAGGCCCTCCTGCAGGCGGAACCGGACATCCTGGACTTGAACCGGGCGGCAGAGGCTCGACTCGACGCAGAGCGCGCGGATGCCGCTCTCATCGACGCCCTCCTGTAGGTGGAACCGGACTGCAGAGGCTCGACTCGATGCGGGGCGCGCGGATGCCGCTGCCATCGAGGCCCTCCTGCAGGCGGAACCGGACGTCCTCGACTTGAACCGGGTTGTGCTATCGTCCGTGCAGAGCGCCCGCACGCTCCGCTTGAACGAGTAGCTGGAGGCCGAGGACAACCACGGTGCGGATACACACGTCGGCAGTGACGGCTGGTTCGCACCGGCAGCCAAAGACGACGAGGTTGTCTCTTTCCGCGAGCAGTGATAGTTTTTTTATGTTGTTGTTTTTATGGATCTTTTGCTGTGTAAAAACATATATTTGTTATGCAAGTCGCCTGACTTGGGTCAGTCTACCATTTCAGGTGGTTGGATGAGTATCCTATGTCTCCTAACCCTTCTTTCCTTCTTCCTCACCTCTTCTTCTTCCCCAACAGACCACCGCACGGGCCGTACGGATACTCCCCAACATGCGGTTGGATAAACATACTCTATGAACAAAAATTATGTGTCAGCGATAGGATGGCTGAGTTTGGTGTGTTCACATGCGACAACACGTGTCAGTGAGGGTGCGTTCCCTTGGTTGGGTTTGCGGCGTGCAGGAGCGACTGTGTGAGGGTGCGGTGTGACCGCGGCGTGTAGGAGCGACCGTGTGAGGGTGCGGTGCGACTGCGATAGTCATGCGCAAGTGTACCTCCTTCTCATTTTGAAAACTTTAGGCAAGCTTGGCAAAAATGTGTGGAGAAGTTTGGCAATGCAAGGCCTAGACCCAAACAGGATAAGTACGTACGTACTAGGAGTACTACTGTTAAAAAAGAAAGGCTGGGTTTTCCTTGCGGGATTTAATCGATACAAATCCTCGTTTCATGTGTCAATTAATGCGTATTTTTTTCTCCAAAGACCAAAGAGCTAACCATCTCACTCCTTATCGCTTGATTAATGCAGCGCCATGCAAACCAACCTTCTCACTTCCGCATGCATGCAAGGGATATTAATGTCCTTGGTTGCTAACCCCATCAATTTTGCCTCGATTAGTGTTAGTGGCCCTTTGCAAATTGTAATTTTGATATACTGGCCTTGTGTACAAAAAATGGAGGTAGTAACTATATTTGACTTCCTTCCCCATTGCGGTGACGTCGACGATATTTTTTGTGGTTTGGCAAAGTGCGTTCGACGGAGAACACCATTGAGGGAGACCATGGTAAGTCGTTCGCAAGTGCTGCCTGCAAGCCGAGACAACCGCCTTATATGCATCCAGGAAGTCCTTTACTAGCACTACTAGGAGTAACTAATGCGGTGAGATGGCTTCTCGAAGAAGATGATGGAGAAGCGGAGTCTGCGAAGAGTGAAATGATGGTTGCTTCGTCCGTGCTTTTGTGATTTGATGCCTCACTGCTTTGTGATTTGTGATAGAAGGGACAGGGGAGTAGACTCTGTGCTCTATACTGTACTACATGCGTCCAAGCATGGGAGAAAGAGGAGAGACGTTGCATTTTTCTATTCCTCCAATCAATCAATCAGGGAGCTTCGGTTCCATCTTTTGGCTTTGGCAACACCGTCCACAATGGTTCCCACGATGCCAAAAGCTATTTTCACATTTGGCTACACATTGTGGATGCCCTTAACCGTACCACTTGGTTTTGCTCCTGTGTGCTATCTATACAAATCTCAATTATATTGATCTAAAAAATTATAGAATCGAGATTAGTAAAAAGGAGGTGATTTTGCTGCGCGGATGGCGGGGGGGGGGGGGGGGGGGGGGGGGGGGGTTCTTATTTGAGCAATGCTACATCCACGTAATGGTTTACGTAAAGTTACAAACTGATGTGATGTGGGACTATTTGATTGGATTAAAGGAGAGGATTAGGCCCACCCCACCTGAAAATCAGGGGGGCATATATAGATTAGATGGAAAGTATACGTAGCAGCTATGTAGCCCTTTGTAATTCTAGGATTAGGCTTCTTATTTTTGGAGGACGTTGTCCTGGCAGTTTGCTAACATGCGGTCCCACGTGTCGGTGCTTTACCAAGCCGATCCGCGTCCCACATGAGGCAGAACAACGGCAGAAGCAACACGTGGTTAAGTTGAAGAAGATGAGGGAGAAGCGGATTCAGCAACGAGTGAAATGATGGTTGCTTTGTCCCTCCAACTTAACCGCAAGAAAGGTGTAGCTTCGTGATTTGACGCCTCATTGCTCATTACTACACCGGCGCCATGACTGGGGTGCTTCACCCCAGCTGCTCTGCACTGTATTCCGGTATGCCACGTGACCTAGTAGCTTGATGTCCCACATGTCGACGAAAGGGACTAGAAGATTTATGAAAGCGAGCGCTCCACTCTTATGACGGAGGAGTATACGACACGACGGCCCAGTGAACTGTCACTTGTACTGTATAGTACTATAGTTTTGCTATTTCGCACGATCCATCGATACAAACCCGATTAAACAGGAAAGGGCGGGATTTTTCCCGAGCGGTAGATGATACTGGCCATACATTTCAAAGGCAATTTTAATGTATGCAAACTGAATAATTATAAGTAACAATATGATATCTAGTAAAACTAAAAACACATATGATTTATTGTGTTAGAGTGCAGTAGTAGTCCTGTATTGCATAGCTGTTAGATGTAACATGCGAGAACGTGTAGAGATGTAGTTTTGGAGGGCCTACAGAGAGAAAAGCGTAATACGGTCACCGAACTTCAGAATAAGCTGATTACGGTCACTATATACGTTTTGCGGTGATTATACGATCACTTGCTCACAGCTCAGCATCGGATTGCACTCTGTTGACCGGCCAAATAGTCTGAGTGGCGCCATGTTGACTAGTTAAATTGAAGACGTTCGTTGTGGGTCCCACCTGTCAGTTCGCATAGGCAAAAGGTCAAATAAACACAAATTTACGCAGGCGCGACAAGGCTCCAACCCGTGCGCGGGAATCACCTGGTTGTGTATGTGTCTGTCAGGGCCTGATGTGTGCGCATGTACGTGTAGGTTGAGCACTTGAGCGTGAGAGTGTGTGTTGGTCGTGTGGTGTACTGGTGTGTGCATGCATGCGTGCGTGTGTGCGTGTGAGTGTTGCGTGTGTGCGTGTGAGTGTTGCGTGTGTGTGTGTGGCTGCGTGTGTACGTGTGAGTGTTGCGTGCATGCGTGGGTGCATGTGTTTGTGTGAGTGTTGCGTGGATGCAGTTTGTGTGCATACGTGAAAGGGGCATACAGGGGGGTATGAGATGGAGAGAGAGAGAGAGAGATGCTCTTCGTTTCTCTTTATTATGACTAACTTTGTATATAGTATAAAAATATACAAATTCACAGTGCGGAATAAATATCATTGTGGGCACCATGCAATGCAAATTAGCGTTCGTACTCCTCCATATAACTTTGTAATGTTGTATATATGTAGAAACTCTAAAATAATTTTTTGGCCACACTTTATTCAAAAGAAATGTTGTATGCGAAATAAACGTGAAGAGAGGGCTTTTTAGATCAATGGGGTACGTGATGTAACATGTGTGAATGTGTAGTTGATGCATTTGGCGGAGCCTAGAGAGGTATGTGTGTGTATTACATATTCGAGAGAGGCATGGATAGAGGGGCCGACGGGGGGCGTGGGAGAGATAGCACGAGAAATGAGAGTGGTCTAGAGAGAGAGAGAGACGAATATGACGTCACGACAAGAGATTCCATTCCCTTGAGTGTGTATATGCAAGGGGGGAGGGAATAGAGGCACCAGGAGAAATTTTATGTGTGTGTGGTGTTTGTGTTGGTATGTGTGGGTGTGAGAAGATAATGAGACATGGGGGTAGAGGGTGTGTCACCGCATGAGGTCCGGTGGGTCGAGGTGAGGCCCTTCGTTCTGTTCCGTCCTACGCCACATTGGTCGGCCCGTGACGCATTTAGGAAGACCCATGGATGACTAGTCGTACAAGACAAAGATAGCAGAATTGTGAAGGACTCTGTGTCCACTGACAAAGCCGGCTAGGATTCGTAACCCTAGGTTCTAGGACTAAGGTAACCCCTTTATCTCTGATATTACTATTCATCCAACCTAACTTTAAGGGGCATCCTACAGAATGCTCTGCTAGAATCATACTCGTCGATTAGGAAGAGAGGTGTGAGACAATGTGTGAGAGACGGGCGTAAAGATAATGTGCGTACATGAGACACGTAGGCAGGTCCATGTATATAGAAAGGGTCGATGAGGATTGTGCGTGTGTATGTTTGCGAGAGGAAGAGTGCTTGTGATAAAGGTTAGTGAAAACAGTTGTAAATGGTTATGAGTGGGAGGGAGGGTTATATCTAGAGCATGTGTGCGAGAAAGATACCTCGGAAGAGAGTGTGTGAGCATGTGTGATAGACCACCGATGGAGAGTGAAACTACACGTAAAAGACTGCTCTACACATTGATTAAAGATATAAATTGTATCCAAATATTAGGATGGGATCATGATATTTGCAATTCGCGTAAGGAGCGGTCATTGATCCATCAGACATCTAGATTCTATCGAATTTGAGCATGTCTATGTTATTATTCGACACAATTGATCCACATAGTTAGTATTTTGAACTCCAGACAATGCATCACTTTAGCAATCAAATATAAACATGAGTATAGTTCATGTTGTGTGTGTAAAGCACATTATACATACGAAAGTTACACAATGGACATTATAAATAGCTACTACCTATGAACTAGCATACATTTGAATTCAACTTAAGGTGGTTTAAAAAAATCGAATTCAACGTGAAGTCCATTCAATTATTTGAATTTGATATCATGGCATTTGTAAACCATACCTAAATTATGGGGGCACCAATCTTTGCTCTGATTTTGTACATAATAGCATATGTAGTCGTGTACAAAATAGATTCAAATTTAGCTCCTCCATTCCAAAATAATCGTAGTTATAGGATTTTCAAGTGTCAAAATTTCAAAAAGAAGCGGATAATTTAATGAGGTTTTCAAACATACAAGGTCAAATATAACGTTGTATATTTAGGTCAATCCTCATAGTTCAAGAGTACTCTAAACGTGAATGCTTGTGTTTCAAAATTTCGAACAAAGCGCCAAAAGAGCCTCTACTCGCCCGAAACCACGTGAGACCAATGTTTGGTAGTACAAGGAAATTACTTTTCTAATAACTCCGACCCGTGAAACCTACCGGCCCGATGTCCAAAGGTCTAAACCGGGGAAGGTTTGTAGCTTCATCTAGATGCGACGCAACCGCATCCGAAAAACATTCATACACAATGGCCACTGGAGCACACATGCGCACGACCGAAATCGCTCCGCCCACTATTTGGGACACCTGGGATTACCATCCTACCCCCGACCCACAGTAGGTCCGAAATTTAAGAGGGGGGCAAAGTTTGTACTTTCCCCAAATTTCAAACAAGTGCGTCCCATCTTCTATTCAAAAAAGCCAAAAACAAGCGTGTCCCAGACCGAAACATGGTTCCCCCCCACCCGTCCGATTCCCCATTCGTACTCTGTGGGCGCCAAAACTACCTCTCCACCAGCCGCGAAACCCCGACGTCCTCCGTCCGCCACCCCATCCCACCCATCAATCGCCGCCCTCCTCCATCACGCCGGAGCCGATACCCCGACGTCGTCGTCCACCGCAACCTCAACTGCAACGCCCTCCACGGCTAGTAGTTGAAGCCGAGGCCGAGCCGTCCGTACCCGAGCCAGTTCAACCACGCCGTCCTGCGCCTCACCGTTGCCGCTCCAACTTCGCCACCCTCCACCGCACCGGAGCTATTCCTGCTACGCCGTCCTTCGCCGCCTCGGATCTGCTTCCCCTCCGCCGACATACGGCCACGACAACACAGTCAACAATTTGGCCATGGGTTCGTCCAAGACTGCACCCTCCAGAACATCGGTTTCCCCGGTAAAAAGAAGAAAATCAGCGCGACTTGTGGAGGTGACCACACCGGCAACCGAAAAAGGTACTCCTCTTCCCTTATTCATGCAAATCTTACGTCTCTGCTTGCATGGTATTCATCCCACAGAAGACACTAGTTGACTGCTTCTTCTTGATACTAGATGTTCCTAGTAACTCACGATGCACAAGGTTTCTCCTCATATACTATTTCACCTTAGCTAGAGGTCCGTCGCCCCCCTGAATTTCACTTTCTGGCCACTTGATTCCCGATTAACGGAAGCATTCCCCGGCGTAACAGGCGCTAGTACGCCTATTACGCCGGGGAAGCAGCGCCTTGGTGTTTATCTTAGGGGCGTGTGCGGCCTAGAGCTACTAGCGCCCGATCTGGAGGTCGGACGGGATTAAAGGGATGGCCTGGGGGCACTGCCAAGCACGGCGGTGGTGTGAGGTCGATGGGAGGGCGGGGCGGTGGAGGCAGGGGTCTGGGCCGGTGGTCCCTGGTGGTTCGAGAAAGATCGTCAACAGTCACTAGCGGGAGGTAGACGACGGCCATCTGCCCGTTCCTTATAGATCGGACGGTTCATTAAAAAAATCGACTGACCTATTTATTTTCAGTCGACTGTTATCTTAGATATGACCACATGTGGTGGTGTGCTGGAGGAGTACCTGCATTTCCTGTGCTCATATATTACAAAATCATACAGAGTTGAATCTAATTTTGTTTGCCATACAATGTTGTAGAGCTATCATATGTCTCCTGTCATTTATTTTTCAGCAACCTGCTATCTGCTACTTTTACAGTGCACTAGTTCTGCACACACTTCACCCTTACTCTCACTGTTGTGTTTTTATGCAAGGGTATTACAGACTCTGCTGCCATGAGAGAAGCCAAAAAGAAAAGAGAGAAGTCGCTCCAGTTTGGTGTACGGCTAGGCAAGACACGTTTCAACGCTTTAAAGGGTGTAGTGTCAGCAGATGGAGACGGGGAACGTAGCTCTGGAGTTGATGACCTCGCTCGCAATGAACCACCATCCCAGGTGCTTGCTTTAACTTCTCGGTGTCATATGTGGTTGCATGTTCCATATGGTGTCTAGCTTGTATTCAAAAGGCCGAAGTCGGTAAGATAAGGAAAGATATTTTTTTACATGAACCACCATCCCGTGAGCACCAGAAGACAAATAGCTAGTCAGGGCACTGGCCGAGCCAGTGACAAGCCGAGCAAAGATAGGCATCACCTGGAAGCCAACTAAAAAGCTGCGATGGTGGCGAAGCAGCCCGCCTCCCACCAGGCTCTCGGGTCCTAGATGATCATGCTCACCGCTCCAGCCGGATGTCTAGCTTGTATTGCTTCCAATTTGGTTAAATTGCATCTGCTTAGCTTACACGTTATACCTTTGAATATGACATGCCTTTATGTTTTTGGTACATACTAGTACATCTGTGTATTAACCATGTTCTTACATCAAACTAATGTTCTTGTGTATCCCTCATCAATCACTTATGACAAGGCAGGCAGGCAAGGGGACTACTCCTCATTTAATGAATGCAGCGTCAGCCTCCCGACATGATTCTCAAGAAACAGAAATGCTAGATGAAGATAGTGAATGTAGCTCTGTAGTTGATTACATCATTTCCCCTACACTAGTATCGCAGGTGCTTGCTCTAACTTGGCAGCGTGATATGCGGTTGCATGTTGCATATGGTGTCTAGATTGTAATTCTTCCAATCTGGTTAAACTGCATGTGCTAGTCTGCTTAGCTTATACATTATACCTGTTAATGTGACATGCCTTCCTGTATTTAGTACATAGTACATCTGTCTATTAAGCATGTCCTTACATAAAACTATTGTTTTTTTTGTATCCCGCATCAGTCAACATGACGAGACACCTTTAGTATATGCAGTGTGATATTAGTTGCATCTTTCATATGATTTATAGCATGCGTTGCTTCTAATTTGTTGAAATTCCATTTATGATGGGACGCTTTTAACTTGGCAGAGTCATATTGGTTGCATCTTTCATGTGGTGTCTAGCTTGCATTGCTTCTTATTTGCTGGAATGGTTTCTGCTTAGTTTACACAAACAGTTGTGAACATGCTATGCCGTCCTGTTTTTCGTACATATTCCATCCTGGTATCATGTGTTTGCCTTACATCAAAGTAGTGATTGTCAGTATCATGCATGAATGAGTTCTAAAGAGAGAATTTTATTGCTTTTTCTTGTCGGTTTTACTTGACAATTCAAAATCAATAAAGCGGAAGGAAGTTAGCAAGGCAGCGGATAAAGGTGCTCCTTCCGAACGGAGGGCCTCTCAGTTTCTACTCCTCCACACCCCCAAGATGATTTCCAAGACAACACATGCATAGACACTCAACAAAGCTATGTTTATGATGAGCACGTCTCCCCTAGTGCAGCATCACCGGTGCTCCCTCTAACTTGGCACTGTTATATGTGGTTGCATGTTATGTGTGATGTCTAGCTTGTATTGCTTCTAATTTTGTTGAATTCCATCTTCTTACTTTACACATTATACTTGAATAAGACACGTGTTCCTGTTTCTAGAACATACAATATCTGTCTATCACACCATGTTCTTACATCAAATTACGACTGTTGTGTAACCTGCAACAATCACTTATCATAAGACATGTTTGACTTCGGAGTGTGATATAGGTTACATCTCACATTCTTTTCTAGGTTGTATTACTAATTTGTTGAAATGGCACTTATGACGAGACAGTTTTAACTCGGTAGAGTGATATTCGTTGCATCTTTCATATGGTGTCTAGCTTTCATTGCTTCTAATTTTTTGAAATGCCTTCTCCTTAGTTTACACATCATAAGATGTGAATATGCAATGATGTGAATATGCAATGGCACTAATGACGAGAGACCTCTAACATGGTAGTGTGATGTTGTTTGCATCTTGCATATGATTTATTTCTTGTACTGCTTCACATTTGTTTAAACGCCATTTATGATGAGACACTGTTAACTTGGCAGAGCGATATTTGTAGCATCTTTCATATGGTGTCTACCTTCCATTGCATTGCTTCTAATTTGGTGAAATGTCTTATTCTTAGTTTACACATCATAGTTCTGGTTATCTCTTCCGTCCTGTTTTTCATACATATTACATCCTCCTATCATGTGGTTGTCTAACATCAAAGTTCAGTTCGTCTGCATCACACATCAATTTGTTCTGAAGAACTAAATTGTTATTCGTTTTTCTTGTCGGCTTGACTTAACATGGCACAGAGAAAGAGGAAGAAACACATAATGGCAGGGAATGAGAAGCGGATGATTCCTGCAGATTCTGCTGGTACTGATGGTGCAATAGAAGGTCAAAGTCCAGCAGAAAATTCTACAAACACGGCATCCCATTCTACATGAGTTGCAAAAAAAGACAAACAGAAACAAATAGCTATCACCAAACAAGCAGAGACAACCCTAGTTCTTGCAACACCTACCACAGTACTACCAGCTGCACGACGTACTCGTGCGTCAACTGAGCTAGCAGCACGTTCCCAAGCTCCCTTGCCACCTGACACTACTTCCCAAGCACTCTTGACACAAGATGAGTTGGCAATATCAGATGAACCTTGTGAGCTTCAACAGCAAGAAGGTAGTTGCTGGAGTCAAGTTACAGTTGCATGCTTCTTTATATGTAGTCTCACAGTTTGATGTACACTAACACTTCCTATGTTTGCTGTTGGACTAGAACCTAGGCGCAAGAGGAAACAAACATCAGGGATAATGCTCGATAGGTTAACTAAATCTAGAGGAGGAAGAATGGAGATCCGTTTTGAGGCAGGTTTAAAAAGGCCACGTGATGCTACAGAGTCAGCCAAGTTAGTATCAGAGGCAGCGGTTGCTGTTAGGTGTCATGTACGTATCCTCCCAACATGGATTCAGTATAGGAATGACAAAGACGAAACCCAGTTCAACATCTTCCTCGACCATTTATCTGTAAGTATGGTTATGTATGGAAACTAGTAATATCGTCTTGCTCTGTCCAATACTTTCTAGGGTGCTGATAATGAGACTCCCATAATTTTCAACAGATGAGGTTCAAGTTGGATAGCCAAGATGATGCAACCAGACAAGCTTGCACCCATGTTTTCAAGTCTGCTCTGCGACAGTATTGGTATAACTTGAGGAAAACTCACTTTGAAGGCAAGGCTAGCAGTGAACTTGCCCAAACATCTCCAGTGGAAAATATATCTGATGAAGACTGGAGAGGCCTCGTTAAACGCTGGTCCGATCCGAAGTATCAGGTACATTATATATATGTCATCAAATCACATGTTGAAGTCCTATTTATGCATGTGCCACACAAATCTATCTTCTTGTAGGTGAACTGTTCAAAGAACAAGGCCAACCGTACGAAAGTGAAATTCCAACAGACGACAGGATCTCGTAGCTATATTGCACACTGTGAGGCTCTTGTAATAGCTGCTGTTTCACTCTTTTCGCTGTACCATATTATCAGATCTATATTGACTTGTTCCAAATGCAGAGGAAAGCCCGCAAGGACCAAAAAGTACCTGAACCAAATGCTGTGGAAATCTTCAAGGACTGTCACACCAGCAAGAAGAAGGGCATGACTACACCAGTCAAAGCCGTTGTTGTAAGTCCTTAATCCTCATGCCTTTTAACTACTACTTACTCTGACTTGTGCCTTGAACTGCATGGTTTGCAGCCAATGTCTATTACTCTTTTCAATTTTATACACAATTGTCTTAGCGTATCATTGCACCTTACAAGGTTTAAAAGAGAGGAGTGATGTTCCTTTGATCTTGACCCGTAATCTAGTTCCGTGCTGGACTTGCCCACACATCGTTACAATTGCCTGTTTGTCTGTTCTCAGTTATTTTGTGATATGAATGACATCATACTATGCTTACCGTATTATAAACTTCGTCTCTTTATCCTTAGCCCTCAATACAATGTGAAGAAATAGACAATACATTAGCGATGGTACATGGTCATATGTTTGGAACCTGGTTTTATTATGTACTTTGCAATAAAATACAACTAGTATTTTACATGGGTTCACCAGAATAAGTTCTGTATATAGACCACATCTATTTTGTTTGGTTTTGCTGCCTCCTTAATATCTTCTGTTTTGGTACTACTAATGTAAAACCTCAACTTTTCAGCGAGCTATGGAAAAATGGTGGAACTGCCACCTTCTGAAGGTGGCGAGGCAACTATAACCGCAATGTCAGCTCTTGCTGTAGTGGGTCAGTACCTGTCCACTAACAGTGCCAAAAGCACGTTCCTGCGTAATACTGGGTTGGTTATTAAGGCAATATCGTCCAAACTGCCTCATGATCAAGATATGCAAGCTCAAAGCAATGTTGCATCTGCGCTCCAGACACAAGTCCATTCCCTAACAGAGACCCTTTGTGAAACAAGGAGAAACATTGCTCAATGTCGTCAAGATATGCATGGTTTTGAAACCAGACTATCAGACATTTGCTATGTTGTTCAGGAGCCTAGGGGAAACGAAGGCGAGGGTTATGGTGCTCTATCGGACAATACAGCATGAAAACGTAACAGTCAGGTCAAATGAACTGAGCTTCTGAACTTCTGGTGGTGCATTTATCGGCTAGACTGTTAAGTTTTATGCCAACCTTTCTTTTGTTATATAGTTGTAATTTATTTTGGTGCGATACAAAATTTATTCTTAACGTGCAGCCACCGCCTGAAGAAAATAGCAAGCCATTTTTGTATAGTGTAGGGCGTTCCCTATATTTGCACTAGTGGCGATCTTTGATGCCGAGTGGATGTAATATGTGCAATCGCCTTAATAGCCTAGCGTTAGTTTCGGCCTTATTTATTTCCTAGTATTCTTTTTCCCTAGTTTGCTAGTGGCCGCAACTACCATGGGCCATATACGGGCCGTAGGATCCATGGGTCTCCTATGGGCTGTCGATAAATGGGCCTGTAATCGGTGGACCTCGGGCCGCCGGATAAATGGGTCTACATGGGCCATAATCGGGCATAATTGGTATCGGCCCAGCACGGTAATAGGCCGTTAACAGGCCGTAGGACAGCAAAGGCTTAATTCTGTCACAGGCATAACGGGTCGTTAATGGGCCAGAATATAGGACGGGCTGGAAATGGCGCAACGGGTTAACAGGCCAGAAACGGGCCGACTCTTGCCACGGGCCGAATTTGGCCCATTAGGGTAACAGGCCAGTAACGAGCCGACTCTTGCCATGGGCTGAATTTGGCCCATTAGTGGAACAGTCCAGTAACGGGCCGACTCTTGCCATGGGCCGAATTTGGCCCATTAGGGGAACAGGCCAGTAACGGGCCGGAAGTAATCAAGGGCCGAAAAGGAGCCCAAGAACGTATGGGCCGTCAATAGGCCGAAAGCTAACACGGGCTGGAAACGGCCCATGTAAATCACGGGCCGTTAACGGGTATAAAGAAAATTACTGTTCATTATGGGCTAGAGTCACCGTGGGCCTGTAATGGGCCGAAAGATACGAAGGCCTCATATGGGCCGAAAGACGTCGTGGGCCATACATGGGCCGAAAGTGAAATGGGCTGGTATTATATTCGACGGCCCACATGACGTTGTTGGGCCGATTTCCTTTAGGGCCTAACGGGTCGTGAGTTAACGGGCCGTAAAATGGGCTATTTGCGAAGAGACCGTTAACAGGCTTTTCATGGGCCAGCCCGTTAACTTTGGACCAAGTCAAACGGGCCGGCTTTGTAAGCTAAATGGGCCACTGTTGGGCCGTGCCACGTGTCAACATATCATAGGGGCCTATCTGACCCACTGACGAGCTGACATGTGTTTCGTCCGGCCAATAAGAATTTTACACGTGGAAATTTCCCATTGGTCAGGGCTGTTAACAGGTTACCGGATCCAAAAACCGACCCGATAGCTTAAAGGCGTTCCGTTACGGTGGATGCCACGTGTCGGTCACCCTTGACGAAAGCACTTCTGTGACGCACGATTTATCGTCATGGAAGTGGACACTTCCGTGATGATAATTTTGGTAATGTCATGGAACACTTCTACGACAGCAAAGGTATGACTATCTTGATTCTGTCACAAATTGTCATGGATGTACATGCATGACAAAAAACACGACCTACTGTGACAAACACGTATCATCACGGAAGTGTAATTTTTTGTAGTGTATACCGCCGGAGGCATTCATATAGAGTCATACTTTGTTCTAGTATTGAGTTGTAATCATTGAGTTGTAGATAGATAGAAGTGTGATGATCATCATTCATAGAGCATTGTCCCAAATAAAAAATAAAAAAAGGAGAGAAAGGCCCAAAAAAAGAGGGGACAATGCTACTATCCTTTTCCACACTTGTGCTTCGAAGTAGCACCATGATCTTCATGATAGAGAGTCTCTTGTTATGTGATGACCCACAAGTATAGGGGATCTATCGTAGTCCTTTCGATAAGTAAGAGTGTCGAACCCAACGATGAGCAGAAGGAAATGATAAGCGGTTTTCAGCAAGGTATTCTCTGCAAGTACTGAAATAAGTGGTAACAGATAGTTTTGTGATAGGATAATTTGTAACGAGCAACAAGTAAAAAAAGTAAATAAAGTGCAGCAAGGTGGCCCAATCCTTTTTGTAGCAAAGGATAAGCCTAGACAAACTCTTATATAAGGAAAAGCGCTCCCGAGGACACATGGGAATATCGTCAAGCTAGTTTTCATCACGTTCATATGATTCGCGTTCGGTACTTTGATAATTTGATATGTGCGTGGACCGGTGCTTGGGTGTTGTTCTTACTTGAACAAGCATCCCACTTATGATTAACCTCTATTGCAAGCATCCGCAACTACAACAAAAGTATTAAGGTAAACCTAACCATAGCATGAAACATATGGATCCAAATCAGCCCCTTACGAAGCAACGCATAAACTAGGGTTTAAGCTTTTGTCACTCTAGCAACCCATCATCTACTTATTACTTCCCAATGCCTTCCTCTAGGCCCAAATAATGGTGAAGTGTTATGTAGTCAACGTTCACATAACACCACTAGAGGCTAGACAACATATATCTCATCAAAATATCGAACGAATACCAAATTCACATGACTACTAATAGCAAGACTTCTCCCATGTCCTCAGGAACAAACGTAACTACTCACAAAGCATATTCATGTTCATAATCAGAGGGGTATTAATATGCATAAAGGATCTGAACATATGATCTTCCACCAAGTAAACCAACTAGCATAAACTACAAGGAGTAATCAACACTACTAGCAACCTACTAGTACCAATCCCGGACTTGGAGACAAGAATTGGATACAAGGGATGAACTAGGGTTTTGAGAGGAGATGGTGATGGTGAAGATGTTGATGGAGATTGCCCTCTCCCGATGAGAGGAGAGTTGGTGATGACGATGGCGATGATTTCCCCCTCCCGGAGGGAAGTGTCCCCGGCAGAACAGCTCTGCCGGAGCCCTAGATTGGTTCCGCCAAGGTTCCGCCTCGTGGCGGCGGAGTTTTGTCCCAAAAGGTTGCTTATGATTTTTTCCTCGACGAAAGACCTCATATAGCAGAAGATGGCCATCGGAGAGCCACAGGGGGGCCACGAGGTAGGGGGGCGTGCCCTGGGGGGTAGGGCGCGCCCCCCACCCTCGTGGCCAGGTGGGTCCCCCTCTGGTGAACTTCTTCCACTGGATATTTTTTATTATTTCCAAAAATGACTTTCGTGGAGTTTCAGGACTTTTGGAGTTGTGCAGAATAGGTCTCTAATATTTGCTCCTTTTCCAGCCCAGAATTCCAGCTGTCGGCATTCTCCCTCCTTATGTAAACCTTGTAAAATAAGTGAGAATAGGCATAAGTATTGTGACATAACGTGTAATAACAGCCCATAATGCAATAAATATCGATATAAAAGCATGATGCGAAATGGACGTATCAACTCCCCCAAGCTTAGACCTCGCTTGTCCTCAAGCGGAAACCGATAACGATAAATATGTCCACATTTTAGATGTAGAGGTGTCGATAAAAATAAAATACGAACATGAAGGCATCATGATTATTCTCATAATAGCAACATATATAGATATTGTCATATGATTTTTTATGCTCAAGTAATAATCTAATCACAATGCAAAAGTACGAATCATAAACTTTATTGAGAACCAACAAACTATAATCCCAGTCATTGAAGCAATTGCAATTTACCATAACATCAGAAAGAGTCTATGTCAGAGCTTAATAGCAAGTCCACATACTCAACTATCATTTAGTCTTTCATAATTGCTAACACTCACACGATACTTGTGGTTACGGAGTTTTAATCGGACACAGAGAAAGATAGGGGCTTATAGTTTCGCCTCCCAACCTTTTACCTCAAGGGTAATGTCAACAATAATAACTCATGCTCCCCTACACCCAATTAGATATATCTATCAGGATCTTTCCAACATACTGTGCTTGCCAAAGGATAAAATGAAAAAGGAAAGGTGAAGATCACCATGACTCTTGCATAAGGTAGAAGATAATAAATAAAAGACAGGCCCTTCACAGAGGGAAGCAGAGGTTTCCATGCGCTTTTATGGTTGGATGCACAAAATCTTAATGCGAAAGAACATCACTTTATATTGCCCCTTGTGATATGAAACTTTATTATGCAGTCCGTCGCTTTTATTTCTTCCACATCACAAGATCGTATAAAGCTTATTTCCTCCACACCAATCAATCATACATATTTAGAGAGCAATTTTTATTGCTTTGCACCGATGACAACTTACTTGAAGGATCTTACTCAATCCATAGGTAGATATGGTGGACTCTCATGGCAAAACTGGTTTAAGGGTTTTTGGAAGCACAAGTAGTATCTCTACTTGGTGTTGAGAATTTGGCTAGCATGAGGGGGAAAGGCAAGCTCAACATGTTGGATGATCCATGACAACATACTTTATCTCAGATATAAGAAAACATAACTCATTACGTTGTCTTCCTTGTCCAACATCAACTCTTTAGCATGTCATATTTTAATGAGTGCTCCCAATCATAAAAGATGTCAATGATAATATATTTATATGTGAAACCTCTCTTTCCTTATTACTTCCTATTAATTGCAACATTGACCAAAGCTATGTCTGCCAAATCCCAACAACTTTTAATCATCATACTCTTTCTATGTGAAGTCATTACTCTCAATAAGATCAATATGAACTCTTTGTTTCTTTTTATTCTTTTTCTCTTTTCTTTTATTCACTCAAGATCATGGCAAAATAATCAAGCCCTTGACTCAACACTAATCTTTATTATATATATATATAGCTCACGGACTCGATTACATAGAGAGATCATAAGGCAAAACTCAAGACTAGGTCATGCCATAAACTTTATTCTAATAGATCAAGATACTACTAATAGGATTGAACTAAGAAAAAGGTAAAGGTAGGATATGTGATTGTGATACGATACCGGGGCACCTCCCACAAGCTTGGCAGTTGCCAAGGGGGGTGCCCATACCCATGTGATTATGTCTCCTTTGCTGGTGAAGAAGGTGGTGGTGATGATGGATAGTCGCACATCGAGCGTAAGAGGTCCTCCAGCTTGCGGATAATGCCCTTGAGTGCAACAATATGCTCCTTCAACAAAATATTTTCACGTGTGAGATACTTGTTCTGTATACGAGCTAACTCAATCATCTTGAAAGCTTCGATCTCAGTTGGAGTAAGAAGATTATGATCAAGTTGAAGGATGTCTTCTGCTGCCGGAGCTTGATCCTCCGTGACCTTCTTGATCTTTTCATCCTTGTTGATCGCCATGGGTTCTTCCCTCTTCAGATCTGTCTTCATTAGCCAAGCATCGTTGTTACCATTGTTGGAGGAGGGGGATGACATGATGCCTGGCCTTGACAACCCTGACAGAAAACAGCTCGAAACAAGAACAGAGGATAATTGCGTGATACGGTGGTCAAAACCTTCGGGAGAATATATAATGAATTTTTACCAACCAAAATATGCATCATGCAAGAAAACGGAGTCCGGAAGGCACACGAGGTGCGCACGAGGTAGGGGGCGCGCCCAGGGGGTAGGGCGCGCCCTCCACCCTTGTGGGGCCCTCGTGTCCTTCCCGGACTGCTACTTATTTTTCTATTTTTCTAAATATTCCAAAATGGAGAAATAATGCCTTAAAAATTGTTTTGGAGTCGGTTTACTTACCGTACCATATACCTATTCCTTTTCGGAGTCTGAAACGTTCTGAAAGGTGTCTCTTATGTATTCCTCTGGGGTTATGGTTTCAATAACATTGGTTTCAACATTTATAGGATTACCTGAGATATAATGTTTGATTCTTTGACCGTTCACCACCTTCGGATTTGTGCTTTCTAAGTTGTTGATTTTTATGGCACCAGAACGATAGACCTCCTCGATAACGTAAGGGCCTTCCCATTTAGGGAGAAGCTTTCATGTAAAAAATCTTAAACGAGAGTTGTATAGTAATACATAATCACCTACATTAAACTCACACTTTTGTATCCTTTTGTCATGCCATCTTTTAACCTTTTCTTTAAACAACTTGGCATTTTCATAAGCTTGGGTTCTCCATTCATCATGTGAGCTAATATCAAATAACCTCTTCTCACCAGCAAGTTTGAAATCATAATTGAGCTCTTTAATAGCCCAGTATGCCTTATGTTCTAGTTCGAGAGGTAAGTGACATGCTTTTCCATAAACCATTTTATACGGAGACATACCCATAGGATTTTTATATGCAGTTCTATAGGCCCATAATGCATCATCAAGTTTCTTGGACCAATTCTTTCTAGACCTATTGATAGTCTTTTGCAAAATTAATTTGAGCTCTCTATTACTCAATTCTACTTGACCACTAGACTGTGGGTGATAAGAAGATGCAATTCTATGGTTAACATCATACTTAGCAAGCATTTTTTGGAAAGCACCATGAATAAAATGTGAACCACCATCAGTCATTAAATATCTAGGGACTCCAAACCTCGGAAAAATATCTTCTTTAAGCATTTTAATAGAAGTGTTATAATCAGCACTACTAGTTGGAATAGCTTCTACCCACTTAGTAACGTAATCAACATCAACTAAAATATGTGTATATCCATTAGAGGCAGGAAAAGGTCCCATATAATCAAAGCCCCAAACATCAAATGGTTCAATAACAAGTGAATAATTCATAGGCATTTCTTGACGTCTACTAATATTACCAATTCTTTGGCATTCATCACAAGATAAGACAAACTTACGGGCATCCTTGAAGAGGGTAGGCCAATAAAAACCAGATTGCAATACCTTATGTGCAATTCTATCTCCAGTGTGGTGCCCTCCATAAGCTTCGGAGTGACACTTGCGTAGGATATGTTCCTGTTCATGCTCAGGTACACAACGTCTAATAACACCATCTACTCCTTCTTTATACAGATGTGGGTCATCCCAAAAGTAATGTCTCAAATCATAGAAGAACTTTTTCTTTTGCTGGTATGTGAAACTAGGTGGTATAAATTTAGCAACAATGTTATTAGCATAATCAGCATACCATGGAGTACTACGAGAAGTATTTATGACATTTAATTGCTCATCAGGAAAGCTATCATCAATAGGTAGTGGGTCATCAAGAACATTTTCTAACCTAGACAAGTTGTCTGCAACAGGGTTCTCAGCTCCCTTTCTATCAACAATATGTAAATAAAATTCTTGTAACAAGAGAACCCATCTAATAAGTCTATGTTTAGCATCTTTCTTTTCCATAAGATATTTAATAGCAGCATGATCAGTGTGAATAGTTACTTTAGAATCAACAATATAAGGTCTGAACTTATCACAAGCAAATACAACTGCTAAGAGTTCCTTTTCAGTAGTAGCATAATTTGTTTGAGCATTGTCTAGAGTCTTACTAGCATAATGGATAACATTTAATTTCTTATCAACTCTTTGCACTAGAAAAACACCTACGGCATAATCACTAGCATCACACATAATTTCAAAGGGTAAATTCCAATCAGGTGGCTGAACAATAGGTGCAGAGATCAATGCTTTCTTAAGTATTTCAAATGCTTCTACACAATCATCATCAAAGACAAATGGTATATCTTTTTGTAATAAATTAGTCAGAGGCCGAGAAATTTTTGAGAAGTCCTTAATGAACCTCCTATAAAATCCAGTGTGACCAAGGAAACTTCTTATACCTTTGATGTCCTTGGGACATGGCATCTTTTCAATAGCATCAACCTTGGCTTTATCAACTTCAATGCCTCTTTCAGAAACTTTATGCCCCAAGACAATACCTTCATTAATCATAAAGTGGCACTTTTCCCAATTCAAGACAAGATTAGTTTCTTCATATCTCTGCAAAACTCAATCAAGGTTGCTTAAGCAATCATCAAAAGAGGATCCATAAACGGAAAAGTCGTCCATGAAAACCTCACAAATCTTTTCACAAAAGTCAGAGAATATAGCCATCATGCATCTTTGAAAGGTAGCAGGTGCATTACATAACCCAAAAGGCGTATGTCTATAAGCAAAAGTACCAAATGGGCATGTAAAAGTAGTCTTTGATTGATCTTTAGCTGACACAGGTATTTGAGAGAAACCAGAATAACCATCTAGAAAGCAATAATGTGTATGTTTGCATAATCTTTCTAGCATTTGATCGATAAAAGGTAAGGGGTAATGATCCTTTTTAGTAGCCTTATATAATTTACGGAAATCAATTACCATCCTATAACCTGTAATAATTCTTTGCGGAATCAATTCATGTGTATCATTAGGAACAACAGAAATACCTCCCTTCTTAGGGACACAATGGACAGGGCTTACCCACTGACTATCAGCAATGGGATAAATTATACCTGCCTCCAGAAGCTTTAGTATTTCTTTTCTTACCACTTCTTTCATCTTAGGATTAAGCCTTCATTGAAGATCACGGACTGGTTTGGCATCTTCTTCCAAATTTATTTTATGTTGACATAGAGTGGGACTAATGCCCTTAAGATCATCAAGAGTATACCCAATAGCAGCATGGTGCTTCTTCAGAGTTTTCAATAATCTTTCTTCTTCATGCTCTGAAAGGTTAGCACTAATAATAACAGGATATATCTTCTTTTCATCAAGATAAGCATATTTAAGATTAACAGGCAACGGTTTAAGCTCAAACACGGGATCACCCTTGGGTGGAGGAGGATCCCCTAGGATTTCAACAGGCAAATTGTGTTTCAGAATAGGTTCCTGTTTAAAGAATACCTCATCTATTTCCCTTCTTTCATTCATAAACATATCATTTTCATGGTCTAGCAAATATTGTTCTAAAGGATCACTAGGAGGTACTGCAATGGAAGAAATACCAATAATTTCATCCTTACTAGGCAATTCTTCTTCACGATGTTATCTACTAAATTTAGAGAAATTAAACTCATAAGACATATCACCTAAACCAATAGTAACAACATTCTTTTCACAGTCTATCTTAGCATTGACAGTGTTCAAGAAGGGTCTACCAAATATAATGGGACAAAAGCTATCTTGTGGGGAACCAAGAACAAGAAAATTAGTAGGATATTTAGTTTTCCCACACAAGACTTCAACATCTCTAACAATTCCCATTGCTGATATAGTATCTCTATTGGCAAGTTTAATTGTAACATCAATACCTTCTAACTCAGCAAGTGCAATTTCATGCTTAATTTCTTCGTATAAAGTATGCGGTACAACACTAGCACTAGCACCCATATCACATAAGCCATGATAACAATGATATCCTATTTTAACAGAAATAACAGGCACGCCTACCACAGGTCTCTGTTTATCTTTAGCACAAGGTTTGGCAATTCTAGCGGTTTCACCGCAGAAATGAATAACATGCCCATCAATATTATCAGACAAGAGATCTTTAACAATAGCAATATTAGGTTCAACTTTAACTTGCTCAGGAGGTGTATAAGTTCTAATATTGCTTTTACGAACCACAATTGAAGCTTTAGCATGATCCTTTATTCTAACAGGGAAAGGTGGTTTCTCAACATAAGAAGTAGGAACAATAGGATCATTATAAGTGACAGTCTTTTCTTCAACTTTAGTAGGTGCAGCTACTTTTACTTCTATGGGAGGATGATATCTAAACCACTTCTCCTTAGGGAGATCAACATAAGTAGCAAAAGATTCACAGAAAGAAGCTACTATCTCAGAGTCAAGTCCATATTTAGTGCTAAATTTACGGAAAACATCGGTATCCATAAAAGACTTAACAAAATCAAACTTAGGCGTCATACCTGACTCCTTACCTTCTTCGAGATCCCAATCTTCAGAGTTGCGTTTAATTCTATCCAATAAATTCCATTTGAATTCAATAGTCTTCATCATAAAAGAGCCAGCACAAGAAGTATCGAGCATGATGCGATTGTTTTCAGAAAGCTGAGCATAAAATTTTTGAAGAATTATTTCTCTTGAGAGCTCATGATTGGGGCATGAATATAACATTGATTTAAGCCTCCCCCAAGCTTGAGCGATGTTTTCTCCTTCACGAGGCCAAAAATTATATATATAATTGCGATCACGATGAACAAGATGCATAGGATAATACTTCTAATGAAATTCCAATTTCATTCGTTTATAGTTCCATGATCCCGTATCATCACATAGCCTATACCATGTCGATGCATCTCCCTTCAAAGATAAAGGGAAGACCTTATTCTTAACAACATCATTGGGTATACCTGCAAGCTTAAATAATCCACAAACTTCATCCACATAAAGTAGATGTTCATCAGGATGCTTTGTTCCATCTCCTGTAAAAGGGTTATCAAGCAGTTTTTCTAACATACCCGAAGGAACTTCAAAGGGATAATTTCATTTTCAGTAGGTTCAGTAGGTTGAGGAGCAATTCTGTGCTCTACTGGTTGGGGTGAAGATACCACGAACAAGCCCCTCAGAGGATTACTTTCCATAGTAACAAGTGATAGTAAATTTCAGCACACTATATAAATTTTTCCTTACCAAATTCCACCTACCAAAGGCGCTTCACTCCCCGGCAACGGCGCCAGAAAAGAGTCTTGATGACCCACAAGTATAGGGGATCTATCGTAGTCCTTTCGATAAGTAAGAGTGTCGAACCCAACAAGGAGCAGAAGGAAATGATAAGCAGTTTTCAACAAGGTATTCTCTGCAAGTACTGAAATAAGTGGTAACAGATAGTTTTGTGTGAAGCAAATATGCCCTAGAGGCAATAATAAAGTTATTATTTATTTCCTTATATCATGATAAATGTTTATTATTCATGCTAGAATTGTAATTAACCGGAAACATAATACATGTGTGAATACATAGACAAACAGATTGTCACTAGTATGCCTCTACTTCACTAGCTCGTTGATCAAAGATGGTTATGTTTCCTAACCAAAGACATGAGTTGTCATTTGATTAACGGGGTCACATCATTAGGAGAATGATGTGATTGACATGACCCATTTCATTAGCTTAGCACACGATCATTTAGTATTCTGCTATTGCTTTCTTCATGACTTATACATGTTCCTATGACTATGAGATTATGCAACTCCCGTTTACTGAAGGAACACTTTGTGTGCTACCAAACGTCACAACATAACTGGGTGATTATAAAGGTGCTCTACAGGTGTCTCCAAAGGTACTTGTTGGGTTGGCGTATTTCGAGATTAGGATTTGTCACTCCGATTGTCGGAGAGGTATCTCTGGGCCCTCTCGGTTAATGCACATCACTTAAGCCTTGCAAGCATTGCAACTAATGAGTTAGTTGTGGGATGATGTATTACGGAACGAGTAAAGAGACTTGCCGGTAACGAGATTGAACTAGGTATTGAGATACCGACGATCGAATCTCGGGCAAGTAACATACCAATGACAAAGGGAACAACGTATGTTGTTGTGCGGTTTGACTAATAAAGATCTTCGTAGAATATGTGGGAGCCAATATGAGCATCTAGGTTCCGCTATTGGTTATTGACCGGAGATATGTCTCGGTCATGTCTACATAGTTCTCGAACCCGTAGGATCCGCACTCTTAATGTTACGATGACGATTATATTATGAGTTTATATGTTTTGATGTACTGAAGGTTGTTCAGAGTCTCGGATGTGATCAAGGACATGACGAGGAGTCTCGAAATGGTTGATACATGAAGATTGATATATTGGAAGCCTATGTTTGGATGTCGGAAGTGTTCCGGGTGAAATCGGGATTTTACCAGAGTACCGGGAGGTTACCGGAACCCCCGGGGAGCTTAATGGGCCTATATGGGCCTTAATGGAAATAGAGGGAAGCAAGGGGAGTGTGGGGCACCCCCCAAGACCCAAACCGAATTGTTTTAGGGCAAGGGGGGCTGGCCCCCTCTTTCCTTCTTCTCCTCTCTCTTTCCTTCTCCCGAATCCTATTCCAACTAGGAAAGGGGGGAGTCCTACTCCCGGTGGGAGTAGGACTCGTCCTGGCACGCCCTCTCCCTGGCCGGCCGCACCCCCCTTTCTCCTTTATATACGGAGGCAGGGGGCTTCCCATAGACACAACAATTGATCTGTTTGATCTTTTAGCCATGTGCGGTGCCCCCCTCCACCATAGTCCACCTCGATAATACTGTAGCGGTGCTTAGGTGAAGCCCTGCGTTGGTAGAACATCAACATCGTCACCACGCCGTCGTGCTGACGAAAATCTCCCTCAACACTCGGCTGGATCGGAGTTTGAGGGACGTCATCCGGATGAACGTGTGCTGAACTCGGAGGTGTCGTACATTCGGTACTTGATTGGTCGGATTGTGAAGACATACGACTACATCAACCGTGTTGTGCTAACGCTTCCACTTTCAGTCTACGAGGGTACGTGGACAACACTCTCCCCTCTCGTTGCTATGCATCACCATGATCTTGCGTGTGCGTAGGAAATTTTTGAAATTACTATGTTCCCCAACAGTAGCATCTGAGCCAGGTTTTATGCGTAGGTGTCATATGCACGAGTAGAACACAAGTGAGTTGTGGGCGATATAAGTCATACTTTGGTTCGGCGGTATTGTTGGATGAAGCTGCCCGGACCGACATTACGCGTACGCTTACGCGAGACTGGTTCTACCGACGTACTTTGCACACAGGTGGCTGGCGGGTGTCAGTTTCTCCAACTTTAGTTGAACCGAGTGTGGCTATGCCCGGTCCTTGCGAAGGTTAAAACAGCACCAACTTCACAAACTATCATTGTGGTTTTGATGCGTAGGTAAGAACGGTTCTTGCTAAGCCCGTAGCAGCCACGTAAAACTTGCAACAACAAAGTAGAGGACGTCTAACTTGTTTTTGCAGGGCATGTTGTGATGTGATATGGTCAAGAGATGATGCTAAATTTTATTGTATGAGATGATCATGTTTTGTAACCGAGTTATCGGCAACTGGCAGGAGCCATATGGTTGTCGCTTTATTGTATGCAATGAAATCGCCCTGTAATGCTTTACTTTATCACTAAGCGGTAGCGATAGTCGTGGAAGCATAAGATTGGCGAGACGACAACGATGCTACGATGGAGATCAAGGTGTCGCGCCGGTGACGATGGTGATCATTACGATGCTTCGGAGATGGAGATCACAATCACAAGATGATGATGGCCATATCATATCACTTATATTGATTGCATGTGATGTTTATCTTTTATGCATTTTATCTTGCTTTGATTGACGATAGCATTATAAGATGATCTCTCACCAAATTTCAAGATAAAAGTGTTCTCCCTAAGTATGCACCGTTGCTAAAGTCCATCGTGCCCAGACACCACATGATGATCAGGTGTGATAAGCTCTACGTCCATCTACAACGGGTGCAAGCCAGTTTTGCACACGCAGAATACTCAGGTTAAACTTGATGAGCCTAGCATATGCAGATATGGCCTCGGAACACTGAGACCGAAAGGTCGAGCATGAATCATATAGTAGATATGATCAACATAGTGATGTTCACCATTGAAAACTACTCCATTTCACGTGATGATCGGTTATGGTTTAGTTGATTTGGATCATGTGATCACTTAGAAGATTAGAGGGATGTCTTTCTAAGTGGGAGTTCTTAAGTAATATGATTAATTGAACTTCAATTTATCATGAACTTAGTACCTAATAGTATCTTGCTTGTAGATCGATGGCCCGTGTTGTTGTTCCATTGAATTTTAATGCGTCCCTTGAGAAAGCAAAGTTGAAAGATGACGGTAGCAATTACACGGACTGGGTCCGTAACTTGAGGATTATCCTCATTGCTGCTCAGAAGAATTACGTCCTGGAAGCACCCCTGAGTGCCAGGCCTGCTGCTGATGCAACTGCAGACGTTAAGAATGCCTGGCAGAGCAAAGCTGATGACTACTCGATAGTTCAGTGTGCCATGCTTTACGGCTTAGAACCGGGACTTCAACGACGTTTTGAACATCATGGAGCATATGAGATGTTCCAGGAGTTGAAGTTAATATTTCAAGCAAATGCCCGGATTGAGAGATATGAAGTCTCCAATAAGTTCTACAGCTGCAAGATGGAGGAGAATAGTTCTGTCAATGAGCATATACACAGAATGTCTGGGTACCATAATCACTTGACTCAGCTGGGAGTTAATCTTCCGACTGATAGTGTCATTGACAGAGTTCTTCAATCACTGCCACCAAGCTACAAAAGCTTCGTTATGAACTATAATACGCAAGGGATGAATAAGACAATTCCCGAGCTCTTCGCGATGCTAAAAGCTGTGGAGGTAGAAATCAAGAAGGAGCATCAAATGTTGATGGTCAATAAGACCACCAGTTTCAAGAAAAAGGGTAAAGGGAAGAAGAAGGGGAACTTCAAGAAGAACATCAAGCAAGTTGCTGCTCAGGAGAAGAAACCCAAGTCTGGACCTAAGCCTGAGATTGAGTGCTTCTACTACAAGCAGACTGGTCACTGGAAGCGGAACTTCCCCAAGTATTTGGCGGATAAGAAGGATGGCAAGGTGAACAAAGGTATATGTGATATACATGTTATTGATGTGTACCTTACTAGAGATCGCAGTAGCACCTGGGTATTTTATACTGGTTCAGTTGCTAATATTTGTAACTCGAAACAGGGACTACGGATTAAGCGAACACTGGCAAAGGACGAGGTGACGATGCGTGTGGGAAATGGTTCCAAAGTCGATGTGATCGTAGTCGGCACACTACATCTACATCTACCTTCGGGATTAGTATTAGACCTAAATAATTGTTATTCGGTGCCAGCGTTCAGCATGAACATTATATCTGGATCTTGTTTGATGCGAGACGGTTATTCATTTAAATCAAAGCATAATGGTTGTTCTATTTATATGAGTAATATCTTTTATGGTCATGCACCCTTGAAGAGTGGTCTATTTTTGATGAATCTCGATAGTAGTGATACACATATTCATAATGTTGAAGCCAAAAGATGCAGAGTTGATAATGATAGTGCAACTTATTTGTGGCACTACCGTTTAGGTCATATTGGTATAAAGCGCATGAAGAAACTCCATATTGATGGACTTTTGGAACCACTAGATTATGAATCACTTGGTACTTGCGAACCATGCCTCATGGGCAAGATGACTAAAACGCCGTTCTCCGGTACTATGGAGAGAGCAACAGATTTGTTGGAAATCGTACATACAGATGTATGTGGTCCGATGAATGTTGAGGCTCGTGGCGGATATCGTTATTTTCTCACCTTCACAGATGATTTAAGCAGATATGGGTATATCTACTTAATGAAGCATAAGTCTGAAACATTTGAAAAGTTCAAAGAATTTCAGAGTGAAGTTGAAAATCATCGTAACAAGAAAATAAAGTTTCTACGATCTGATCGTGGAGGAGAATATTTGAGTTACGAGTTTGGTCTACATTAGAAACAATGCGGAATAGTTTCACAACTCACACCACCCGGAACACCACAGCGTAATGGTGTGTCCGAACGTCGTAATCGTACTTTACTAGATATGGTGCGATCTATGATGTCTCTTACAGATTTACCGCTATCATTTTGGGGTTATGCTTTAGAGACGGCTGCATTCACATTAAATAGGGCACCATCGAAATCCGTTGAGACGACGCCTTATGAACTATGGTTTGGCAAGAAACCAAAGTTGTCGTTTCTGAAAGTTTGGGGCTGTAATGCTTATGTGAAAAAGCTTCAACCTGATAAGCTCAAACCCAAATCGGAGAAATGTGTCTTCATAGGATACCCAAAGGAGACTGTTGGGTATACCTTCTATCATAGATCCGAAGGCAAGACATTCGTTGCTAAGAATGGATCCTTTCTAGAGAAGGAGTTTCTCTTGAAAGAAGTGAGTGGGAGGAAAGTGGAACTTGATGAGGTAACTATACCTGCTCCTCTATTGGAAAGTAGTTCATCATAGAAACCGGTTTCTGTGACGCCTACACCAATTAGTGAGGAAGTTAATGATGATGATCATGGAACTTCAGATCAAGTTACTACTGAACCTTGTAGATCAACCGGAGTAAGATCCGCACCAGAGTGGTACGGTAATCCAGTTCTGGAAGTCATGCTACTAGATCATGATGAACCTACAAACTATGAAGAAGCGATGGTGAGCCCACATTCCGCAAAATGGCTTGAGGCCATGAAATCTAAGATGGGATCCATGTATGAGAACAAAGTATGGACTTTGGTTGATTTTCCCGATGATCGGCAAGCAATTGAGAATAAATGGATCTTCAAGAAGAAGACTGGCGCTGACGGTAATGTTACTATCTATAAAGCTCGATGTCGGTGTCAAAACCGGCGGATCTCGGGTAGGGGGTCCCGAACTGTGCGTCTAGGCCGGATGGTAACAGGAGACAAGGGACACGAAGTTTTACCCAGGTTTGGGCCCTCTCGATGGAGGTAAAACCCTATGTCCTGTTTGATTAATATTGATGATATGGGTAGTACAAGAGTAGATCTACCACGAGATCGAGGAGGCTAAACCCTAGAAGCTAGCCTATGGTATGATTGTTGATGTGTACGTTATCCTACGGACTAAAACCCTCCGGTTTATATAGACACCGGAGAGGGTTAGGGTTACACAAAGTCGGTTACAATGGTAGGAGATCTTCATATCCGTATCGCCAAGCTTGCCTTCCACGCCAAGGAAAGTCCCTTCCGGACACAGGACGGAGTCTTCAATCTTGTATCTTCATAGTCCAGTAGTCCGGCCGAAGGTATAGTCCGGCTATCAGAACACCCCCTAATCCAGGACTCCCTCAGTAGCCCCTAAACCAGGCTTCAATGACGATGAGTCCGGCGCGCAGATTGTCTTCGGCATTGCAAGGCGGGTTCCTCCTCCAAGTACTTCATAAAAGATTTTGAACACAAAGATAGTGTCCGGCTTTGCAAAATAAGTTTCCACATATTGCCATAGAGAGAATAATATTTACACCAATCTAATATGCTGACGTATTCCGTAGCGTGTCACACCACGGCCAAGCCTTTATCCGAGTCGTTTCATTATCCCACCTCAGCGCGTCATGCGAGGCGGTTTCCTTGGCATGTCTTGTTAAAGAAGAGATCGAGTCCCCTTATCCCGGGATTCTCATCAATACGGGCGTGGGTAACCCAATCGCGCCATTGATTACGGCGCTTGGAGATAAGCGAGTTTTACCAGGCTGGTGGGGACATGTAGTTGCGTCCACCCATATAAGGGGATAAGGATCCACCTTTTCACCTACACCTTCTTCCTCCTTCGCCTGTCCATTCTTGCGCACTCGAGCTCCAGCGCCCAAGTCCGCACTCCCCACCTCAACCTTCTCCAGCCATGTCCGGAGCGGGAGGCAAGTGGATGGTCTCCTCCGTCACGGAGGGACACATCAAAAAGCTGAGGAAAGCCGGATACCTGTCTAACGACATCGCGTACCGGCTTCCCAAAAAGGGGCAGCTCATCCCCACCCCAAGGCCCCATGAGAGGGTGGTGTTCCTCCCCCATTTCCTCCGCGGACTGGGCTTCCCTCTCCACCCATTTGTCCGAGGGCTCATGTTCTACTACGGCCTGGATTTCCACGATCTGGCCCCGAACTTCGTCCTCAACATCTCGGCGTTTATCCTCGTGTGCGAGGCCTTCCTCCGCATCCGCCCCCATTTCGGCCTATGGCTCAAGACTTTAAACGTCAAGCCGAAGGTGGTGCGCGGCAACCAGGCGGAGTGCGAAGGCGCCATGGGGGGCAAGACAGCCAACGTCCTATGGCTCGAGGGCTCCTTTGTGGAGACCCTGAAGGGGTGGCAATCGGGGTGGTTTTACATCACCGAGCCGCGCGACGCTGAATGGGTCGCACCCCCTGAGTTTTGATCCGGACCCCCTACGCGGCTCACCTCCTGGAAGGAGACGGGCCTATCATGGGGTAAGAAGGGAGAGCTGACCGGACTCCAAACATGCGTCCAACCCCTGGTGGACAAGAAGCTCAAACTTGTCAACGTAGTCCAGGTTATGCTCATCCGCTTGATCCTCCCGTGTCAACAACGGGCTTTCAAACTGTGGGAGTTCGACCTGGCACGGCACCAAACTCTGAGCAGGCTCTTCGACATGACGTACGAAGATGCCTGGAAGGCGCTTTTCAAGGGCGCCGAGGCTCCCGCATCCGCTACCGAGGATCGCGGATTCAGTGCGCGGCGTCATGCTCTCGCGGTAAGCTATTTTTTCCTTTTACAGGATATCAGTTTTTCATAGTTTGACTCCATGCGGGATCTAAACTCCCTTACCTTTGACAGGATTGGCAGGTGACATCCGGACAGATCAACTGTCCGGCTCCTTTGCCCGAAGGCCCAGCGGACGCTCGCCTGGAGAAGCTGCTGGTTTCGGCACCCTATGTGGTGCCGGAGAAGAAGGCCGCCAAAAAGGCCGCAGGGACTCGAAAGAGTGCCCGGCGCCATGAGGTGTCGGATCCATCATCCGACGGTTCCGAGGCGCATTCCTCCCATGAAGACGAGGAGGAAGAAGAAGAGACCTCTCCCCCTCCAGCGGGGGGAGAGAAGAAAAGGAAGGCCGCCCTCTCCGGGGAGGCCGGAGGGTCCAAGAAGGGGAAAACCCTTCCTCCGGACTGCTCCACCGATGCCGACGACGGCGGAGAGGAGTGGCAGCCCAGGGCCAAGCCCCTGGCAAAATCGTAAGTATCCGGATACCAGAGTAATTCATAGTATTCGTTTATTGCACAGCTTTCCCTTACATCGAATATGTTTATGCAGCACACCCAAAGACCGACTCGACGCGTCGTCGAGTGGCTCACTGGACTCGTCGGATGTGAACTCGCTTCCGACGGCTTCCTCCCCCCGCCCTACGGACGACACCGAAGTGTTGTCCCAACAGGTTCCAAGCCAAGAGGAGGTGGTCCTGGAGGCGCCGCAAGGCGACCTCCCGGACTCCAGGAGTAAAGGGGATGAAACCCCCCAGGGCTCCAAGTACGGCTCTAGGCCGGACACCGCTCCAGAACCTTCAGAGGTTCCAGAGTCCGGCGGGGGACCTCCTTCCAAGAGGAGCAAGTCCGCCGTGCCGGTGGCCCCGTCCAACCGGAGGCGCCGGACAATATGTTGGAGGCGCTCCAAGGCACCTCCATCGACGAGGAGCACCGCACTATTATGAGTGCGGTGGTCCAGAAGGTTCAGTCCGCCAAGAGTGGACTGACTGAAGCTTGTACTAGCCTTTTAACAAGCTTTGAGGTAAATAAAGAATGTGTAAATAATATTACCGCATAGACAGTAGCCCCTGATGCTCTGTTTGGCGTTCGGGAGGAAAAGCCGAATGGAGGATCAAATAAAATTCGCAGGAGTCTAACAAAAATGAGTCAATATGCATGTGCAGGCTTCTCTGCTTGCGTCCGCCGCATTGAGTGCGGAAGTGGACACGCTAAAGCAGAACCTCGAGCGGTCCGAGCAAGAGCTCGGGCGTGCCAAGAAGCAGCTCGAGGACAATGAAGGTGAGAAATACCTTGTTTTTAAATATATATATAAAAAGGTGCAATTGCAAAGAATGACAGGATTATCGTGGCTATTGTAGGGGCCACGTCTGAAGTGGCGACCCTTAAGCAAGCGCTGGTCGAGGCTGAGAAGAGGGCGGCCTTGGAGCGCACCGAGCGGGAGAAGTATGAGGCCGAGGTTGGCAAGGTGCGGCAAGAGCTCCAGGCTCTCATGGAAAAACATGAGAGTTTGGAGCTTGACTCAAAGACACAAGCGTCCGAGCTCGCGGTGGCTATTGAAAATGCCAAGTCTGCCAAGGCTGAATCCCAGAAGACCCTCCAGGAGTTGGATGAGGTGAAGAAGATAGCGGCGGGTAAGGCATTCTTTATGCAAAGCAAACACATAAACATGAGTTACTTGTTACTTACCCGAATCCGGAGCTCTCCAGGAGCGTTCGCAGATCTTCCCCAGAGTGTGTCCGATGCCGCCGCATTCTATCGAGCCGAGGAGGGCAGCTCGATGGAGAAGGTGTTCTGGTCTCAGTACGCTGAGGCCGGACACCCTGTGCCCCTGAGCGACCAGCTAAAGCAACTGGTCGAGCTCCACAAGGCGGCCGAACAGGCCATGAAGGGCCTCATTGTTCGGCTGTGGCCTGGAGGGGCTCTGCCTAGGAGCTATTTCGGGCTGGTGCGGCGGCTGGTGGAGGCCTGTCCAAGGCTCGAATTCATCAAGCGCTCCGTCTGCATTGAAGGTGCCCGTAGGGCCCTTGCCCGTGCTAAGGTGCACTGGGGCAATCTGGATGCTGAGAAGCTTGTGAAGGACGGGCCACCGCCGGGTAAAGAGCATCGCAAGCCCGAGATTTACTATAAGGATGTTCTGAAGGGTGCCTGCCTTGTGGCGGATGAATGTTCTAGGGATGTGATTTTATAGTGAAACTTGCTCGTTTTGTCATGTGCGCTGAAAACTTGTTTATATGCGCTAAGCAATGCTGTTGGAATTTAAAATATTACCTTCTGTGCGGCTCTTTATCAATTCTGAGAGATGGCGAGTCGTCAGCTTCTGCCCCCATGCCGCTAGTGCTGGGGTGTTCGGGGATAAACTTGAGCGCTCTTTTTCCCATGTTTGGGTCCTTCGAGGGAGGCGCTCAGCCCAACGAACAAGGCAATTGGACTATAATGCGTGAACACTCTCACTTAGCCATAGAATTCAATAATTTTAAATTTCGGCAAAGCCCCTGGTATTCGGAAGACCAAGTTCGGGGCGCTATCCACGCCTTGGCCGGACAGAGCCGGCTCCTCGCCCTAAGCGGCATAAGTCTTTAGGGACTCGAAAAAACCTCTCGAACAGCGACCAGCTCTCGCTTCAACATGACAGTCAGTTTTAGCTTTCTCCACCGAGGTGCTCGACCCAGCTCAACTGGGGCACAATCACAGTGGTTCTCCTAGTGCTACCTTAGCCGATATAGCGGAACGTAAGGCACCAAAACATAGGAGCCGGGCAAACCCAACTATTGACCCAAGACATGATTCGGAGCCGATGCATATAATGCTATAAGTTCGGGGTGCCACACTTGTTAAAGTGTTCGAACTTCTCACACCATATTGAGGGGTACTAAAGCCCCTGGCGTATTTTGGCCGTACCAATGTGTACGGGTGCAACATGTCATTAAGGAACATATATAAAGAAAGAAGGTAATGCAAAAATAGACGAAAGCTATGCATTGTTTATTAAAAAGGGGTGCGATCAAGGCAGAACGATACAAGTAATGCGATAAGTGGAAGGTTGGACTAGTTACCATGTCCATTCCAGGGGCAAGCTGCGGAATAGTATGCGGAACGGGTATACTGCTCGTGATAGAGACCACCTGGGAGTTCCGTAATGCGGCGTGGCTTGTCTGCTTCCCTAGTTCTTGCATCGTTTGTGCGGCAATTGAACTGCCGAACAGGCCTTCCGAAGGATGGAGTCCTGAAAGTAAGAGAAAATTAAAAAATCGGCAGCCCCTGGTATGGTTTAAGACGTGTTTTGGGCATGCCGTGATGGTGCCCATCCCCCTGTGCCCATGGTATCTCTAGAGCGTAGTTATGTACGTGAAGTACTGGCGTCGCCTTTTTGTGAGGGTTGGGGTTGGGGCCGCATTGCTACGCCTGCTCGGATCGTGCCAGGTGGTCTTGTTGTAGGTTACTCCGGGCGCGCTTGACGGTGTACGGTCGTTTAGTGGCCGGACTGGAGAACTGCCTGGAGAGGCTGCTTTGTACTTCCGCTGCAAGGGCCGCCGTGTGCTCCTCCGTTCGAAGGGAGCGTTCGGTGTTTCCATTGACCATAATTACTCCTCGAGGGCCTGGCATCTTGAGCTTAAGGTATGCGTAATGCGGTACCGCATTGAGCTTAGCGAATGCGGTTCACCCGAGCAGTGCGTGATAACCACTATGAAACGGGACTATGTCGAAGATTAACTCCTCGCTTCGGAAATTATCCAGAGATCCGAAGACCACTTCAAGTGTGACTGAGCCTGTACAGTTGGCCTCTACACCTGGTATTATGCCTTTAAAGGTCGTTTTGGTGGGCTTAATCCTCGAGGGATCTATACCCATTTTCCGCACTGTATCCTGGTAAAGCAGGTTCAGGCTGCTGCCGCCGTCCATAAGGACTCTAGTGAGATGAAATCCGTCAATAATTGGGTCTAGAACCAATGCGGCGAATCCGCCATGACGAATGCTAATGGGATGGTCCCTTCGATCAAAGGTGATCGGGCAGGAGGACCATGGGTTGAACTTTGGGGCGACTGGCTCTACCGCGTATACGTCCCTTAACGCGCGCTTCCGCTCCCTTTTGGGGACATGGGTTGCATATATCATGTTCACCGTCCGCACTTGTGGGGGAAAACCCTTCTGTCCACTGTTGTTCGGCGGCCGGGGCTCCTCGTCGTCATCGCTATGCAGCCCCTTGTCTTCATTTTCGGCGTTTAACTTGCCTGCCTGCTTGAACACCCAACAATCCCTGTTGGTGTGATTGGCCGGATTTTCGGGGGTGCCATGTATTTGGCACGAGCGGTCGAGTATTCGGTCCAAACTGGATGGGCCCCTAGGATTCCTTTTGAATGGCCTTTTCCGCTGACCGGATTTAGAGCCTCTGAATCCGGCATTAACTGCCGTATCCTCAGCATTGTCGCCGTTAATGCGGCGCTTCTGCTTGTTGCGACGCGACCTGCCACTACTGTCCCTGGTGTCCAAATTACCAGGGTTCTTGGTCATATTGTTGCTACGAGCAAGCCAGCTATCTTCTCCAGAATTGCCTGGCCGATTCCTCTGGCTACTGAATTACGTGACTTAGGTCATCGGCGTCTGGGGTTTGCACATAAGTGCCCTGGAAATTGTCGAGGAATGCGGCTTCCAGGTCCTCCCAACAACTGATTGATCCTGTTGGCAAGCTGTTAAGCCAATGCCGAGCTGGTCCTTTAAGCTTGAGTGGGAGGTATTTGATGGCGTGGAAATCATTGCCGCGGGCCATGTGGACATGAAGGAGATAATCTTCGATCCATACCGCAGGATCTGTTGTGCCATCATATGATTCGATGTTTACGGGTTTGAAACCCTCGGGGATTTGATGATCCATTATTTCGTCTGTAAAGCAGAGTGGGTGTGCGGCGCCTCTGTACTGGGCTATATCATGACGTAGCTCCAATGAGCCTTGTCTACTGTGTTCAGCCCCGCCGAATTTGTGGCCGGCGTGACGGTTACCGTCTCGAGCCGTGGGGCGCCCACGCGATCCGTAGATCGATCTTGTTTGCCTTTCCTTGTCCTCCAACATGTCTTGTAAGTCCGGCGCATATTCCCGTGCCTTGGTACGGGGTGCGTCTTGAGTGGAGGGCCGAGAGGCCTCTCTATCGCGACCACGAGGTGGCCAGTCGGCCGCATCAAGTGCTTCCTCCGCTAATCGGGGTAGCAACCTGCGCTTTGGGTAGCTATTGGAGGGGCGTTCGAGTTTATGCTCTTCGGCCGCAAGGACTTCAGTCCATCTGTCAACTAGCAAATCTTGATCAGCTCTAAGTTGTTGCTATTTTTTCTTGAGGCTTCTTGCTGTGGCCATAAGCCTGCGTTGAAAACGCTCTTGCTCGACGAGATTCTCTGGCACGACGAATTCGTCGTCGTCGAGGCTTACCTCGTCTTCGGAGGGAGGCATATAATTATAGTCCTCGACCTCTCTGTCTGCCGCTCTCTCATGAGAGCTGGTTTCTCCATCCTCCTGTGCTAAATCTTGCTAGAGGGGGTTTTCTTCGGCGCTTTCCGGAGTATTATTATCTCCCGTGCTGGAATCACCGTGTTTGTTTTGGCGGGATTTTGAGCGGCACCGCTGACGCCGGCGCTTAGGCTGTTTCTTGGAGGGGCCATCCTCCGCTGTTCCATTGCCATCTCCCTCTTTTGGGGTGTCCACCATGTATATGTCATACGACGAGGTGGCTTTCCAGGGCATAGTAGGCGCTGGTTCTTCATCATCTCCTTCATCGGCGTCCATACCATCGATGTCTTCGAAGTCGAAGTCGAGCATGTCGGTTAAGTCGTCGACAGTGGCTACAAAGTGGGTGGTGGGTGGGCTTTGAATTTCTTCATCGTCCGTACCCCAACCTTGCTGACCGTAGTCCGGCCAGGGCTCTCCTGATAAAGAGAGAGACTTCAGTGACCTCAGGATATCGCCGAGAGGCGAGTGCTGAAAGATGTCCGCGGCAGTGAACTCCATGATCGGCGCCCAATCGGATTCGATCGGCAGGGGCGCGGAGGGTTCGGAGTCCGGAGAGGAGTCCGGCTCCTTGGAGTCACGAGTCTCGCAGAGTACAGGGCTGGTGTTTGGCTCAATCGTTGTTGGGGTCACAGCCCCCGAGGTGGCGTCCAACCGCCCATCCTCGATCGGCGCAGTTGGCTCCGAATTAAGGGTCGGAGCTGACGCGGGTGCGGCCTCCAGGGCACTGTTCGGCGGCAGAGCTAAATCATGCTCGTCGTGATAGTGCGGCATGCTCGGCAGTGGCTCGAATCCATCGAAGATCAAGTCCCCGCGGATGTCAGCCGTGTAGTTTAAACTTCCAAATCTGACCTGACGGCCGGGGGCATAGCTTTCGATCTGCTCCAGATGGCCAAGCGAATTGGCCTGCAGGGCGAAGCCGCCGAAGACGAAGATCTGTCCAGGGAGGAAGGTCTCACCCTGGACTGCATCGCTATTGATGATCGTAGGAGCCATCGAGCCTGATGGCGATGACACAGAGGAACTCTCAATGAAAGCACCAATGTCGGTGTCAAAACCGGCGGATCTCGGGTAGGGGGTCCCGAACTGTGCGTCTAGGCCGGATGGTAATAGGAGACAAGGGACATGAAGTTTTACCCAGGTTCGGGCCCTCTCGATGGAGGTAAAACCCTACGTCCCGTTTGATTAATATTGATGATATGGGTAGTACAAGAGTAGATCTACCATGAGATCGAGGAGGCTAAACCCTAGAAGCTAGCCTATGGTATGATTGTTGATGTGTACATTGTCCTACAGACTAAAACCCTCCGGTTTATATAGACACCGGAGAGGGTTAGGGTTACACAAAGTCGGTTACAATGGTAGGAGATCTTCATATCCGTATCACCAAGCTTGCCTTCCACGCCAAGGAAAGTCCCTTCCGGACACGGGACAGAGTCTTCAATCTTGTATCTTCATAGTCCAGGAGTCCGGCCGAAGGTATAGTCCGGCTATCAGAACACCCCCTAATCCAGGACTCCCTCACTCGACTTGTTGCAAAAGGTTTTCGACAAGTTCAAGGGATTGACTATGATGAGACCTTCTCACCCGTAGCAATGCTTAAGTCTGTCCGAATCATGTTAGCAATTGCCACATTTTATGATTATGAAATTTGGCAAATGGATGTAAAAACTGCATTCCTGAATGAATTTCTGGAAGAAGAGTTGTATATGATGCAACCAGAAGGTTTTGTCGATCCAAAGGGAGCTCACAAAGTGTGCAAGCTCCAGCAATCCATTTATGGACTGGTGCAAGCCTCTCGGAGTTGGAATGAATGCTTTGATAGTGTGATCAAAGCATTTGATTTTATACAGACTTTTGGAGAAGCCTGTATTTACAATAAAGTGAGTGGGAGCTCTGTAGCAGTTCTGATATTATATGTGGATGACATATTGCTAATTGGAAATGATATAGAATTTCTGGATAGCATAAAGGGATACTTGAATAAGAGTTTTTCAATGAAAGACCTCGGTGAAGCTACTTACATATTGGGCATCAAGATCTATAGAGATAGATCAAGACGCTTAATTGGACTTTCACAAAGCACATACCTTGACAAAGTTTTGAAGAAGTTCAAAATGGATCAAGCAAAGAAAGGGTTCTTGCCTGTGTTACAAGGTGTGAAGTTGAGTAAGACTCAATGCCCGACCACTGCAGAAGATAGAGAGAAAATGAAAGATGATCCCTATGCTTCGGCCATAGGCTCTATCATGTATGCAATGCTGTGTACCAGACCTGATGTGTGCCTTGCTATAAGTCTAGCAGGGAGGTACCAAAGTAATCCAAGAGTGGATCACTAGACAACGGTCAAGAACATCTTGAAATACCTGAAAAGGACTAAGGATATGTTTCTCGTTTATGGAGGTGACAAAGAGCTCATCGTAAACGGTTACGTTGATGCAAGCTTTGACACTGATCCGGACGATTCTAAATCCCAAACCGGATATGTGTTTACATTAAACGGTGGAGCTGTCAGTTGGTGCAGTTCTAAACAAAGCGTTGTGGCGGGATCTACATGTGAAGCGGAGTACATAGCTGCTTCGGAAGCATCAAATGAAGGAGTCTGGATGAAGGAGTTCATATCCGATCTAGGTGTCATACCTAGTGCATCGGGTCCAATGAAAATCTTTTGTGACAATACTGGTGCAATTGCCTTGGCAAAGGAATCCAGATTTCACAAGAGAACCAAACACATCAAGAGACGCTTCAATTCCATCCGGGATAGTCCAGGTGGGAGACATAGAAATTTGCAAGATACATACGGATTTGAATGTTGCAGACCCGTTGACTAAGCCTCTTCCACGAGCAAAACATGATCAGCACCAAGGCTCCATAGGTGTTAGAATCATTACTGTGTAATCTAGATTATTGACTCTAGTGCATGTGGGAGACTGAAGGAAATATGCCCTAGAGGCAATAATAAAGTTATTATTTATTTCCTTATATCATGATAAATGTTTATTATTCATGCTAGAATTGTATTAATCGGAAACATAATACATGTGTGAATACATAGACAAACAGATTGTCACTAGTATGCCTCTACTTGACTAGCTCGTTGATCAAAGATGGTTATGTTTCCTAACCATAGGCATGAGCTGTCATTTGATTAACGGGGTCACATCATTAGGAGAATGATGTGATGGACATGACCCATTCCGTTAGCTTAGCACACGATCGTTTAGTATTCTGCTATTGCTTTCTTCATGACTTATACATGTTCCTATGACTATGAGATTATGCAACTCCCGTTTACCGGAGGAACACTTTGTGTGCTACCAAACGTCACAACGTAACTGGGTGATTATAAAGGTGCTCTACAAGTGTCTCCAAAGGTACTTGATGGGTTGGCGTATTTCGAGATTAGGATTTGTCACTCCGATTGTCGGAGAGGTATCTCTGGGCCCTCTCGGTAATGCACATCACTTAAGCCTTGCAAGCATTGCAACTAATGAGTTAGTTGCGGGATGATGTATTACGGAACGAGTAAAGAGACTTGCCGGTAACGAGATTGAACTAGGTATTGAGATACCGACGATCGAATCTCGGGCAAGTAACATACCAATGACAAAGGGAACAACGTATGTTGTTGTGCGGTTTGACCGATAAAGATCTTCGTAGAATATGTGGGAGCCAATATGAGCATCCAGGTTCCGCTATTGGTTATTGACCAGAGACGTGTCTCGGTCATGTCTACATAGTTCTCGAACCCATAGGGTCCGCACGCTTAACGTTACGATGATGGTTATATTATAAGTTTATATGTTTTGATGTACCGATGGTTGTTTTGAGTCCCGGATGTGACCAAGGACATGACGAGGAGTCTCGAAATGGTCGAGACATGAAGATTGATATATTGGAAGCCTATGTTTGGATGTCGGAAGTGTTCCGGGTGAAATCGGGATTTTACCGAAGTACTGGGAGGTTACCGGAACCCCCCGGGAGCTTAATGGGCCTATATGGGCCTTAGTGGAAATAGAGGGAAGCAAGGGGAGTGTGGGGCGTGCCCCCCCAAGGCCCAAACCGAATTGGTTTAGGGCAAGGGGGCGGAACCCTCTTTCCTTCTTCTCCTCTCTCTTTCCTTCTCCCGAATCCTATTCCAACTAGGAAGGGGGGAGTCCTACTCTCGGTGGGAGTAGGACTCCTCCTGGAGCGCCCTCTCCCTGGTCGGCCGCACCCCCCCCCTTGCTCCTTTATATACGGGGGCAGGGGGCACCCCATAGACACAACAATTGATCTGTTTGATCTTTTAGCCATGTGCGGTGCCCCCCTCCACCATAGTCCACCTCGATAATACTGTAGCGGTGCTTAGGCGAAGCCCTGCGTCGGTAGAACATCAACATCGTCACCACGCCGTCGTGCTTACGAAACTTTCCCTCAACACTCGACTGGATCAGAGTTCGAGGGACGTCATCGGGCTGAACGTGTGCTGAACTCGGAGGTGCCGTACGTTCGGTACTTGATCGGTCGGATCATGAAGACGTACGACTACATCAACCGCATTGTGCTTACGCTTCCGCTTTCGGTCTACGAGGGTACATGGACAACACTCTCCCCTCTCGTTGCTATGCATCACCATGATCTTGCATGTGCGTAGGAAATTTTTGAAATTACTACGTTCCCCAACATTGTGATAGGATAATTTGTAACGAGCAACAAGTAACAAAAGTAAATAAAGTGCATCAAGGTGGCCCAATCCTTTTTGTAGCAAAGGATAAGCCTAGACAAACTCTTATATAAGGAAAAGCACTCCCGAGGACACATGGGAATATTGTCAAGCTAGTTTTCATCACGTTCACATGATTCGCGTTCGGTACTTTGATATGTGGGTGGACCAGTGCTTGGGTGTTGTTCTTACTTGAACAAGCATCCCACTTATGATTAACCTCTATTGCAAGCATCCGCAACTACAACAAAAGTATTAGGGTAAACCTAACCATAGCATGAAACATATGGATCCAAATCAGCCCCTTACGAAGCAACGCATAAACTAGGGTTTAAGCTTCTGTCACTCTAGCAACCCATCATCTACTTATTACTTCCCAATGCCTTCCTCTAGGCCCAAATAATGGTGAAGTGTTATGTAGTCGACGTTCACGTAACACCACTAGAGGCTAGACAACATATATCTCATCAAAATATCGAACGAATACCAAATTCACATGACTACTAATAGCAAGACTTCTCCCATGTCCTCAGGAACAAACATAACTACTCACAAAGCATATTCATGTTCATAATCAGAGGGGTATTAATATGCATAAAGGATCTGAACATATGATCTTCCACCAAGTAAACCAACTAGCATCAACTATAAGGAGTAATCAACACTACTAGCAACCTACTAGTACCAATCCCGGACTTGGAGACAAGAATTGGATACAAGAGATGAACTAGGGTTTTGAGAGGAGATGGTGCTGGTGAAGATGTTGATGGAGATTTCCCTCTCCCGATGAGAGGAGCGTTGGTGATGACGATGGCGATGATTTCCCCCTCCCGGAGGGAAGTGTCCCCGGCAGAACAGCTCTACCGGAGCCCTAGATTGGTTCCGCCAAGGTTCCGCCTCGTGGCGGCGAAGTTTCGTCCCGAAAGGTTGCTTATGATTTTTTCCTCGATGAAAGACCTCATATAGCAGAAGATGGCCACTGGAGAGTCAACGGGTGGCCCATGAGGTAGGGGGCGCGCCCTGGGGGGGTAGGGCGCGCCCCCCACCCTCATGGCCAGGTGGGTCCCCCTCTGGTGAACTTCTTCCACTCAATATTTTTTATTATTTCCAAAAATGACTTTCGTGGAGTTTCAGGACTTTTGGAGTTTTGCAGAATAGGTCTCTAATATTTTCTCCTTTTCCAGCCCAGAATTCCAGCTGCCGGCATTCTCCCTCCTTATGTAAACCTTGTAAAATAAGAGAGAATAGGCATAAGTATTGTCACATAACGTGTAATAACAGCCCATAATGCAATAAATATTGATATAAAAGCATGATGCAAAATGGATGTATCATTATGTCACTTTCATATACTAGTGGGAATTTTTCATTATAGAACTTGGCTTGTATATTCCAACAATGGGCTTCCTCAAATGCCCTAGGTCTTCGTGAGCAAGCAAGTTGGATGCACACCCACTTAGTTTCTTTTGTTGAGCTTTCATCCATTTATAGCTCTAGTGCATTCGTTGCATGGCAATCCCTACTCCTTGCATTAACATCAATCGATGGGCATCTCCATAGCTCATTGATTAGCCGCATTGATGTGAGACTTTCTCCTTTTTGTCTTCTCCACATAACCCCCATCATTATATTCTATTCCACCCATAGTGCTATATCCATGGCTCACGCTCATGTATTGCGTGAAAGTTGAAAGGGTTTGAGATTACTAAAGTATGAAACAATTGCTTGGCTTGTCATCAGGGTTGTGCATGATGAGAGCATTCTTGTGTCACAAAAATGGAGCATGACTAAACTATATGATTTGTAGAGATGAACTTTCTTTGGCCATGTTATTTTGAGAGGACATAGTTGCTTAGTTAGTATGCTTGAAGTATTATTACTTTTATGTCAATATTAAACTTTTATCTTGAATCTTTCGGATCTGAATATTCATACCACAATTAAGAGAATTACATTGAAATTATACCAAGTAGCATTCCACATCAAAAATTCTGTTTTTATCATTTACCTACTCGAGGACGAGCAGGAATTAAGCTTGGGGATGCTTGATACGTCTCCAACGTATCTATAATTTTTTATTGTTCCATGTTATATTATATTCTATTTTGGACATTAATGGGCTTTATTATACACTTTTATATTATTTTTGGGACTAACCTATTAACCGGAGGCCCAGCCCAGAATTGCAGTTTTTTTTGCCTATTTCAGAGTTTCGCAGAAAAAGAATATCAAATGGAGTCCAAACGGAATGAAACCTTCGGGAACGTCATTTTCGGAACAAACGTGATCCAGAGGACTTGGACCCTACGTCAAGACATCAACCAGGAGGGCACGAGGTAGGGGGCGCCTACCCCCCCCCCCCCCCGGGCGTGTCCTCCACCCTCGTGGGCCCCATGTTGCTCCACTGACGTACTTCTTCCTCCTATATATACCTATGTACCCCCAAACTACCAGATACGGAGCCAAAATCCTAATTCCAGCGCCGCAACCTTCTGTACCCGTGAGATCCCATCTTGGGGCCTTTTCCGGAGCTCCGTCGGAGAGGGCACGGATCATGGAGGGCTTCTACGTCAACACCATAGCATCTCCGATGATGTGTGAATAGTTTACCTCAGACCTTCGGGTCCATAGTTATTAGCTAGATGGCTTCTTCTCTGTTTTTGGATCTCAATACAATGTTCTCCCCCTCTCTTGTGGAGATCTATTCGATGTAATCTTCTTTTGCAGTGTGTTTGTTGAGACCGATGAATTGTGGGTTTATGATCAAGTTTATCTATGAACAATATTTGAATTTTCTCTGAATTCTTTTATGTGCGATTAATTATCTTTGCAAGTCTCTTCGAATTATCAGTTTGGTTTGGCCTACTAGATTGATCTTTCTTGCAATGGGAGAAGTGCTTAGCTTTGGGTTCAATCTTGCGGTGTCCTTTCCTAGTGATAGTAGGGGCAGTAAGACACATATTGTATTGTTTCCATCAAGGATAACAAGATGGGGTTTATATCATATTGCATGAATTTATCCCTCTACATCATGCCATCTTGCTTAAAGCGTTACTCTGTTCTTATGAACTTAATAGTCTAGATGCATGCTGGATAGCGGTCGATGTGTGGAGTAATAGTAGTAGATGCAGACAGGAGTCGGTCTACTTGTCTCGGAAGTGATGCCTATATACATGATCATACCTAGATATTCTCATAACTATGCTCAATTCTGTCAATTGCTCAATAGTAGTTTGTTCACCCACCGTAATACTTATGCTCTTGAGAGAAGCCACTAGTGAAACCTATGGCCCCCGGGTCTATTTTCCATCATATTAATCTTCCAACACTTAGCTATTTTCATTGCCTTTTATTTTAATTTGCATCTTTACCATAAAAATACCAAAAATATTATCTTATCATATCTATCAGATCTCAGTCTCGTAAGTGATCATGAAGGGATTGACAACCCCTTTATTGCATTGGTTGCGAGGATTTATTTTTTTGTGTAGGTATGAGGGACTCGTGCGTGGCCTCCTACTGGATTGATACCTTGGTTCTAAAAAACTGAGGGAAATACTTATGCTACTTTATTGCATCACCCTTTCCTCTTTAAGGGAAAACCAATGCAGTGCTCAAGAGCTAGCAAAGTGTTCTCCCTGAGTATGCACCGTTGCAAAAGTTCTTCGTGCCGAGACACCACATGATGATCGGGTGTGATAAGCTCTACGTTCAAATACAACGGGTGCAAGAGAGTTTTGCACACGCGGAATACTCAGGTTAAACTTGACGAGCCTAGCATATGCAGATATGGCCTCGGAACACTGTGACCGAAAGGTCGAGCATGAATCATATAGTAGATATGATCAACAAGTGATGTTCACCATTGAAAACTACTCCATCTCACGTGATGATCGAACATGGTTTAGTTGTTTTGGATCACGTGATCACTTAGATGATTAGAGGGATGTCTGTCTAAGTGGGAGTTCTTAAGTAATATGATTAATTGAACTTAAATTTATCATGAACTTAGTACCTGATAGTATTTTGCTTGTCTATGTTGTTGTAGATAGATGGCCCACGCTGTTGTTCCGTTGAATTTTAATGCGTTCCTTGAGAAAGCAAAGTTGAAAGATGATGGTAGCAATTACACGGACTAGGTCCGTAACTTGAGGATTATCCTCATTGCTGCAAAGAAGAATTACGTCCTGGAAGCACTACTAGGTGCCAGACCTGCTGCAGAAGTTGAACCAGATGTTATGAACGTCTGGCAAAGCAAAGCTGATGACTACTCGATAGTTTAGTGTGCCATGCTTTATGGCTTAGAAACGGGACTTCAACGACGTTTTGAACGTCATGGAGCATATGAGATGTTCTAGGAGTTGAAGTTAATATTTCAAGCAAATGCCCGGATTGAGAGATATGAAGTCTCCCATAAGTTCTACAGCTGCAAGATGGAGGAGAATAGTACTGTCAGTGAGCATATACTCAGGATGTCTGGGTATAACTATCACTTGATTCAACTGGGAGTTAATCTTCTGGATGATAGTGTTATTGACAGAATTCTTCAGTCACTGCCACCAAGCTACAAGAGCTTCATGATGAACTATAACATGCAAGGGATGAATAAGACGATTCCCGAGCTCTTCACAATGCTAAAGGCTGCGGAGGTAGAAATCAAGAAGGAGCATCAAGTGTTGATGGTTAACAAGACCACCAGTTTCAAGAAAAAGGGCAAAGGGAAGAAGAAGGGGAACTTCAAGAAGAACGACAAACAAGTTGCTGCTCAGGAGAAGAAACCCAAGTCTGGACCTAAGCCTGAGACTGAGTGCTTCTGCTGCAAGCAGACTGGTCACTGGAAGCGGAACTGCCCCAAGTATTTGGCGGATAAGAAGGATGGCAACGTGAACAAAGGTATATGTGATATACATGTTATTGATGTGTACCTTACTAATGCTCGCAGTAGCACCTGGGTATTTGATACTGGTTTTGTTGCTAATATTTGCAACTCGAAACAGGGACTACGGATTAAGCAAAGATTGGCTAAGGATGAGGTGACGATGTGCGTGGGAAATGGTTCCAAAGTCGATGTGATCGCGGTCGGCACGCTACCTCTACATCTACCTTCGGGATTAGTTTTAGACCTGAATAATTGTTATTTGGTGCCAGCGTTAAGCATGAACATTATATCTAGATCTTGTTTGATGCGAGACGGTTATTCATTTAAATCAGAGAATAATGGGTGTTCTATTTATATGAGTAATATCTTTTATGGTCCTGCACCCTTGAAGAGTGGTCTATTTATGTTAAATCTTGATAGTAGTAATACACATATTCATAATATTGAAGCCAAAAGATGCAGAGTTGATAATGATAGTGCAACTTATTTGTGGCACTATCGTTTAGGTCATATTGGTGTAAAACGCATGAAGAAACTCCATTCCGATGGACTTTTGGAATCACTTGGTACTTGCGAACCATGCCTCATGGGCAAGATGACTAAAATGTCGTTCTTCAGAACTATGGAGCGAGCAACAAATTTGTTGGAAATCATACATACGGATGTATGTGGTCCGATGAATGTTGAGGCTCGCGGCGGGTATCGTTATTTTCTCACCTTCACAGATGATTTGAGCAGATATGGGTATATCTACTTAATGAAACCTAAGTCTGAAACATTTGAAAAGTTCAAAGAATTTCAGAGTGAAGTTGAAAATCATCGTAACAAGAAAATAAAGTTTCTACGATCTGATCGTGGAGGAGAATATTTGAGTTACGAGTTTGGTCTTCATTTGAAACAATGCGGAATAGTTTCGCAACTCACGCCACCCGGAACACCACATTGTAATGGTGTGTCCGAACGTTGTAAACATACTTTACTAGATATGGTGCGATCTATGATGTCTCTTACTGATTTACCGCTATCATTTTGGAGTTATGTTTTAGAGACGGTTGTATTCACGTTAAATAGGGCACCATCTAAATCCGTTGAGACGACACCTTATGAACTATGGTTTGGCAAGAAACCAGAGTTGTCATTTCTTAAAGTTTGGGGCTGCGATGCTATGTGAAAAAGCTTCAACTTGATAAGCTCGAACACAAATCGGAGAAATGTGTCTTCATAGGATACCCAAAAGAGACTGTTGGGTACACCTTCTATCACAAATCCGAAGGCAAGACTTTTGTTGCTAAATTTGGATCCTTTCTAGAGAAGGAGTTTCTCTCGAAAGAAGTGAGTGGGAGGAAAGTAGAACTTGATGAGGTAACTGTACCTGCTCCCTTATTGGAAAGTAGTTCATCACAGAAACTGGTTCCTGTGACGTCTATACCAATTAGTGAGGAAGCTAATGTTGATAATCATGAAACTTTAGATCAAGTTGCTACTGAACCTCATAGGTCAACGAAAGTAAGATCCGCACTAGAGTGGTACGGTAATCCTGTTCTGGAGGTCATGTTACTTGACCATGACGAACCTACGAACTATGAGGAAGCGATGATGAGCCCAGATTCTGCAAAATGGCTTGAAGCCATGAAATCTGAGATGGGATCCATGTATGAGAACAAAGTATGGACTTTGGTTGACTTGCCCGATGATTGGCAAGCCATCGAGAATAAATGGATCTTCAAGAAGAAGACAAACGCTGACGGTAATGTTACTGTCTACAAAGCTTGACTTGTTGCAAAAGGTTTTCGACAAGTTCAAGGAGTTGACTACGATGAGACCTTCTCACCCGTAGCGATGCTTAAGTCCGTCCGAATTATGTTAGCAATTGCCTCATTTTATGATTATGAAATTTGGCAAATGGATGTAAAGACTGCATTCCTGAATGGATTTCTGGAAGAAGAGTTGTATATGATGCAACCTGAAGGTTTATCGATCCAAAGGGTACTAACAAAGTGTGCATGCTCCAGCGATCCATTTATGTACTGGTGCAAGCATCTCGGAGTTGGAATAAACGTTTTCATAGTGTGATCAAATCATATGGGTTTATATAGACTTTTGGAGAAGCCTGTATTTACAAGAAAGTGGGTGGAAGCTCTGTGGCATTTCTGATATTATATGTGGATGAGTTGATTGGAAATGATATAGAATTTCTGGATGGCATAAAGGGATATTTGAACAAGAGTTTTTCAATGAAAGACCTCAGTGAAGTTGCTTATATATTGGGCATCAAGATCTATAGAGATAGATCAAGACGCTTAATTGGACTTTCACAAAGCACATACCTTGACAAAGTTTTGAAGAAGTTCAAAATGGATCAGGCAAAGAAAGGGTTCTTACCTGTGTTACAAGGTGTGAAGTTGAGTAAGACTCAATGCCCAACCACTGTAGAAGATACAGAGAAAATGAAAGATGTTCCCTATGCTTCAGCCATAGGCTCTATCATGTCTGCAATGCTGTGTACCAGACTTGATGTGTGCCTTGCTATTAGTTTAGCAGGAAGGTACCAAAGTAATCCAGGAGTGGATCACTGGACAGCGGTCAAGAACATCCTAAAATACCTAAAAAGGACTAAGGATATGTTTCTCGTTTATGGAGGTGACAAAGAGCTCATCGTAAATGGTTACGTTGATGCAAGCTTTGACACTGATCCGGATGATTCTAAATCGCAAACCGGATACGTGTTTATATTGAACAGTGGAGCTGTTGGTTGGAGCAGTTCAAAACAAAGCGTCGTGGCGCGATCTACATGTGAAGCGGAGTACATAGCTGCTTCGGAAGCAGCAAATGAAGGAGTTTGGATGAAGGAGTTCATATCCAACCTAGGTGTCATACCTAGTGCATCGGGTCCAATGAAAGTCTTTTGTGACAATACTGGTGCAATTGCATTGGCAAAGGAATCCAAATTTCACAAGAGAACCAAGCACATCAAGAGACGCTTCAACTCCATCCGGGATCAAGTCCAGGTGGGAGACATAGAGATTTGCAAGATACATACAGATCTGAATGTTGCAGACCCATTGACTAAGCCTCTTCCACGAGTAAAACATGATCAGCGCCAAGGCTCCATGGGTGTTAGAATCATTACTATGTAATCTAGATTATTGACTCCAGTGCAAGTGGGAGACTGAAGGAAATATGCCCTAGAGGCAATAATAAAGTTATTATTTATTTCCTTATATCATGATAATGTTTATTATTCGTGCTAGAATTGTATTAACCGGAAACATGATACATGTGTGAATACATAGACAAACAGAGTGTCACTAGTATGCCTCTACTTGACTAGCTTGTTGATCAAAGATAGTTATGTTTCCTAGCCATAGACATGGGTTGTCATTTGATTAACGGGATCACATCATTAGGAGAATGATGTGATTGACTTGACCCATTCTGTTAGCTTAGCACTTGATCATTTAGTATGTTGCTATTGCTTTCGTCATGACTTATAAATGTTCCTATGACTATGAGATTATGCAACTCCCCTTTACCGGAGGAACACTTTGTGTGCTACCAAACGTCACAACGTAACTGGGTGGTTATAAAGGTGCTCTACAGGTGTCCCCGAAGGTACTTGTTAAGTTGGTGTATCGAGATTAGGATTTGTCACTCTGATTGTCAGAGAGGTATCTCTGGGCCCACTCGGTAATGCACATCACTATAAGTGTCAGTGTCAAAACCGGCGGATCTCGGGTAGGGGGTCCCGAACTGTGCATCTAAGGCGGATGGTAACAGGAGGTAGGGGACACAATGTTTTACCCAGGTACGGGCCCTCTTGATGGAGGTAAAACCCTACGTCCTTCTTGATTTATTCTTGATAATATGAGTAGTACAAGAGTTGATCTACCACGACATCGGAGAGGCTAAACCCAAGAAGCTAGCCTATGGTATGATTGTATGTTGTCCTACGAACTAAACCCCTCTGGTTTATATAGACACCGGAGGAGGTTAGGGTTACACAAGGTCGGTTACAAAGGAGGAGATATGCATATCTGTATTGCCTAGCTTGCCTTCCACGCTAAGTAGAGTCCCATCCGGACACGGGACAAAGTCTTCAATCGCGTATCTTCATAGTCCAATAGTCCGGCCAAAGGATATAGTCCGGCTGTCCGGAGACCCCCTAATCCAGGACTCCCTCAGTAGCCCCTGAACTAGGCTTCAATGATGATGAGTCCGGCGCGCAGTGTTGTCTTCAGCATTGCAAGGCGGGTTCCTCCTCCGAATACACCACAGAAGAGTTTGAATACAAGGATAGTGTCCGACCCTGTAAAATAAGTTCCGCATACCACCATAGAGAGAATAACATTTCCACAAATCTAATCTGCTGACACGTTTTGGCAGCATGACATCACGCCATGGCGCGGTAATTATTCGAACCGTTTTTCTTTAACCAGCCCCGCACATAACGCGAGGAGGTTTCTTGACACGTATTGTCAAAGCATAGATCGTGTTCCCCTTATCAGGGGATTCTCATCAATACGGACGTGGGTAACCCAACCGCGCCATCAATTACGGTGCTTGGGAGATAAGCGAGTTTTATCAGGCTAGTGGGGGCGCATAGTTTCGTCCGCCCTAATAAAGGGATAAGGTCACACCTTTTTCTACCCACGCCTTCTTCCTCCTTGCTCATCCATTCTCGCGCACTCGAACTCCAACGCCCAAGTCCACGTCCTTCTCCTCAACTCTCTCCAAACATGTCCGGAGCAGGAGGCAAGTGGATGGCTTCCTCTGTCACGGAGGGACACATCAAAAAGCTACGTGGGGCCGGATACTTAGCCGCGGACATCGCGCACTGGCTGCCAGCCGCGGGGCAGATCGTCCCTACCCCGGAACCTCACGAGAGGGTGGTTTTCCTCCCCCACTTCGTCCGCAGATTGGGGTTTCCCCTCCATCCATTCGTCCGCGGCCTCATGTTCTATTACGGGCTGGACTTTCATGATATGGCCCCGAATTTCATCCTCAACATCTCGGCGTTCATCGTCGTGTGCGAGGCTTTCCTCTGCATCCGGCCCCACTTCGGCCTATGGCTGAAGACCTTCAATATCAAGCCGAAGGTGGTTGGCGGCCAACAAGCGGAATGTGGCGGAGCCATGGTGGGCAAAATGCCCAACGTTATATGGCTCGAGGGCTCCTTCGTGGAGACCATAAAGGGGTGGCAATCGGGGTGGTTCTACATCACCGAGCCACGCGACACCAACTGGGTGGCAGCCCCCGAGTTTCGATCCGGAATCCCCACACGGCTCACTTCCTGGAAGGAGAAGGGCCTGTCCTGGGGTTCATCGGTGGAGCTGGACGGACTCCAGAAGTGTATCCGGAACATGACAAGCAAGAAACTTAAGCTTGTCAACATAGTCCAGGTCATGCTCTTCCGCCGGATCCTCCCGTGTCAACAACGGGATTTCAACTTATGGGAGTTTGACCCGGCCCAGCACCAGACTCTAAGCGAGCTCTTCGACACGACGCATAAGGACGTCTAGAGGGTGCTGTTCAAGGGCGCCGAGGTCCCTCCTTCTCTTACCGTGGACCATGGGCTAAGCGCGAAGCGCCCTACGAATCCGGTAAGTTCTGTACATCTGGTAGGGTGTCTATTTCCCATAGCTTAACCATGTGCGGGGTCTGAGCTCCCATGCCTTTGACAGGACTGGGTGGAGACATTGGAGCAGATTAACTATCCGGCCCCTCTGCCCGAAGACCCCGCAGACGCTCTCCTGACGAAGATGCGGACTCCAGCTCCTTATGAGGTGCTGGAGAAGACCAAGAAGAAGGCTAAGGGAACCCGAAAGAGTTCCTGGCGCCAGGTGGTATCGGACTCATCGTCTGATACCTCCGAGGCACACTCCTCCCATGAAAACGAGGAGAAGGAAGATGAAGATTACCGCATAGACAGTAGCCCCTGATGCTTTGTTTGGTGTTCACAAAGAAAAGCCGAATAGAGGATCAAATAATATCTGCAGGAGTCTAATATAAGTATGTCTATATGTGTATGCAGGCTTCGCTGCTGACCTCTGCCGCACTGATTGCGGAGGTCGCCGCACTAAAGCAGGACCTTGAGGGGTCTGAGAAAGAGCTCGGCCTTTCCAAGAGGCAGCTCGAGGAGAAAAAAGGTAAGTAATACCTTGTCTATATAAAAAAGAAAATGTGGTTGCGAAATGACAGGATCATCATGAATTTGCTAGGGGCCACGACCGAAGTGGCGACCCTGAAGCAAGCGCTGTCGGAGGCCGAAAACAAAGCGGCCAAGGAGCGCACCGAGCGGGAAAAATAGGAGTCACGGGTCGGCGAGGTGCAGCAAGAGCTCCAGGCTCCCGTGCAGAAGCACGAGGCTTTGGAGCTTGACTCGAAGACGCGAGAGTCCGAGCTTGCCGCGGCCCTCGAGAACATAAAGCATGCCAAGGCTGAAGCCCAAAAGGCCCTCCAGGAAATTGAGGCGATGAGGAAGATAGCGGCGGGTAAGGCATTCAATATGCAAAGCAAGCATGTGAAAGTAAATTACTTGTTAGTTACCCGAGTTCGGAGCTCTCCAGGAGCATTCGCAGATTTGCCCCGCAGCGTGTCGGATGCCGCAAAATATTACCAGGCCGAGGAGGGAAGCTCGACGGAGAAGTTGTTCTGGTCTTAGTATACTGGGACCGAACACCCGATGCCTATGAGCGACCAGCTGAAGCAACTGGTCGAGTTGCGCAAGGCGGCCGAATAGGCCATGAAGGGCTTTATAGTCCGGATGTGGCCTGGCGACTCCCTTCCCAACAGCTACTTCGGCCTGGTGAGGCGGCTTGTGGATGCCTGCCCACGGCAGGAAGTCATCAAGCGGTCTGTCTGTATCGAAGGTGCCCGCCGGGCTTTTGCCCGTGCAAAGCTGCACTAGGCCAAGATGGACGCTGAGAAGCTGGTGAAGGAGGGGCCGCCGCAGGGCAAGGAGCATCGCCACCCCGAAATGTATTATGAGGGTGTCCTGAAGGGTGCTCGTCTTGTGGCGGACGAGTGTGCGAAGGATGTAATTTTTGAATGAACTCGCTCGTGTGATCCTGTATTATGAAAACTTGTTCATATGCGCTATGCAACGCTTGTTTGAATTTAAAATATTACCTTCTGTGCGGCTGTTTATCGAATCTGAGAGATGGCCAGTCGTCGGCTTCTGCCCCCATGCCACGAGTGTTGGGGTGTTCGGGATAAACCTGAGCACTCTTTTTCCCATTTTTGGGTCCTTCGAGGGAGGTGCTCAGCACAACGAACAAGGCAATCGGACTATAATGCTTTATCACTCTCACTTAGCCATAGAAGTCTATAATTTTAAATTTTGGCGAAGCCCCTAGTATTCGGAAGGCCGAATTTGGGGCGCTATACACGCCTTATGCCGGACAAAGCCGACTCCTCGCTCTAAGCGGCATAAATCTTTAGGGACTCGAGACCTCTCGAACAGTGACCAGCTCTCTCCTTATCATGACAGTCAGTTTTAGCTTTCTCTACTGAGGTGCTTAGCCCAGCTGAACCGGGGCACAATCGCAGTAGTTCTCCCAGTGCTACCTTAGCTGATATAGCAGAACGTAAGGTACCAAAACATGGGAGCCGGGCAAACCCAACTATTGACCCAAGACATGATTCGGAGCTGATGCATATAATGCTATAAGTTCGGTGTGCCGCACTGTCGAAAGTGTTTGGACTTCTCACGCCGTATTATGGGGTATGCTTAAGCCCATGGCGTATTGGCCGTACCAGAGTGTATTGGTGCTGAATGTCATGAATGAACATATATATATATGTATATATAAAGAAGAATAGAGAATGCGGTAATAGTCTAGTGCTATGCATTGTTTATTCAAAAAGGTGCGTCGAAGCAGAATGATACAAGTAGTGCGATAAGAAAAAAGTAGGGCTATTTGACATGTCCCTTCCAAGGGCAAGCTGAGGAAAGGTATTTAAAGCAAGTATTTCACTCATTATCAGAGACCACCTGGGAGTTCCGTGGTGCGACATAGCTTTCTGCCTCCTTGGTTGTTGCATCGTGTGTCCGCAACCGTACTGTCGGATAGGGCTTCCAGAGATTAAAGTCCTGAAAGAGAGAAAAATAACAAAGCGGAAAGCCCCTAGTGCGGTTGAGCCGCGTCTTGGGGCGTGCCATAGTCGTGCCCCCCTCCCCACCTGCGCCCATGGTATTTTCAATGTGTAATTATGTACACGTGGCACGGATTTCACCGTTTGGTTGGGACTGGGGTGGGGGCCGCATTGCCATGTGAGCTCGGAACGTGATAGATGGTCTTGTTGCCGATTACTCCGAGCGCGCTTGAAGGTGTCCGGGTCCTTAATCGCTGAACTGGTGGATTGCCTTAAGAGGCTACTTTGCGCTTCTGCTGCGAGGGCCGCAGTGTGCTCCTCCGTGCGGAGAGAGCACTCTATGTTTCCATTGACTGTGATGACCCCCCGAGGTCCTGGCATCTTGAGCTTGAGGTATGCATAATCTGGTACCGCATTGAATCTCGTAAATGCGGTTCGCCCGAGCAGTGCATGATACCCACTGCGGAACGGGACTATATCGAAGATTAACTCCTCGCTTCGGAAGTTATCCGGGGATCCGAAGACCACTTCCAGTGTGACTGAGCCTGTGCAGTGGGCCTCTACACCTAGTATGACGCCTTTAAAGGTCGTTTTTGTGGGTTTGATCCTTGAGGGGTCTATACCCATTTTGCGCATTGTGTCCTGATAAAGCAGGTTCAGGCTGCTGCCGCCGTCCATAAGGACTCGAGTGAGGTGAAATCCGTCGATGATTGGGTCTAGGACCAGTGCGGCGAATCCGCCATGACGGATACTAGTGGGATGGTCCCTGCGATCGAAGGTGATCGGACAGGAGGACCATGGGTTGAACTTTGGGGCGACTGGCTCCAACGCATATACGTCCCTTAGCGCACGCTTCCGCTCCCTCTTGGGGATGTGGGTTGCGTATATCATGTTCACCGTCCGCACTTGTGGGTGGAACCTCTTCTGTCCTCCGGTGTTCAGCTGCCGGGGCTCCTCCTCATCATCGCTATGTGACCCCTTATCTTTGTTTTCTGCATTTAACTTGTCGGCATGCTTGAACACCCAACAATCCCTGTTGGTGTGGTTGGCTGGCTTGTCGGGGGTGCCGTGTATTTGACATGAGCGATCGAGTATACGGTCCAAACTGGACGGGCCCGAAGTGCTTCTTTTGAATGGCTTTTTCCGCTGACCGGGTTTAGATCCTTTGAATCTGGCATTGACTGCCCTATCCTCGGTATTGTCGCTGTTAATGCGGTGCTTGTGTTTGTTGTGACGTGACCTGCCATTGCCATCCTTGGTATCTGAAGTACCATGGTTCTTTGATATGTTATTGCTGCGAGCCAGCTAGCTGTCTTCTCCCGCGCAAAAGCGGGTCATGAGTGTCATGAGGGCTGCCACAGATTTTTGGCTTTTCCTGGCCGAGGTGTCGGGCAAGCCACTCGTTGCGGATGTTGTGCTTAAAAGCTGCTAGGGCCTCTGCATCCAGACAGTCGACGGTTTGATTTTTCTTTGTCAGGAACCGTGTCCAGAATTGCCTGGACGATTCCTCTGGCTGCTGAATTATGTGGCTCAAGTCATCGGCATCTGGTGGTCGCACATAAGTGCCCTGGAAGTTGTCGAGGAATGCGGCTTCCAGATCTTCCCGACAGCCAATGGATTCTGCTGGCAGGCTGTTGAGCCAATGTCGAGCTGGTCCTTTGAGTTTGAGTGGGAGGTATTTGATGGCGTGTAGATCGTCACCGCGGGCCATGTGGATGTGCAGGAGGAAGTCCTCGATCCATACCGCAGGATCTATTGTGTCGTCGTATGATTCTATATTTATGGGTTTGAAACCCTCTGGGATTTGGTGATCCATTACTTTGTCTATGAAGCATAGGGGGTGTGCGGCGCCTCTGTACTGGGCTATGTCGCGACGCAGCTCAAATGAGTCTTGTCCGTTGTGTTCGGCCCGGTCGGATTTACTTTTACTATATCCGACATGACGGTTGTCGTCCCGCGTGGTGGCGTGCCCTCGTGATCCATAGATCAATCTTGCGTGTTTTGCTTTGTCCTCCAATGCGTCTCGCAGGTCTAGCGTGTTTCCCCGTGCCTTGTCATTTTTATTTGAGTGGCGTCGGGGTGCGGGCTGAGTTTTTGGCTGAAATGTCTCTCTGTCGCGGCCACGAGGTGGCCGGTCAGCCGCATCATATGCTAGAGATGTAGGTTTGAATGCTTCCTCCTCCAGTCGGGGTAGCGACCTACGCTTTGGGTAACTCTTGGAGGGGCGTTCGATTTCATATTCCTCGGCCGCAAGGACTTCAGTCCATCTGTCAGCTAGCAAATCTTGATCAGCTTGAAGCTGTTGCTGCTTTTTCTTAAGACTATTTGTCGTGGCTATAAGCCGGCGCTAGAAGCTCTCTTGTTCGACGGGATCCTCAGGCACGACAAATTTGTCATCGTCGAGGCTTGCCTCGTCTTCGGAGGGAGGCATGTAATTATCATCCTCCGCCTCTCCATCTGCCACTCTCTCGGGAGGGCTGGCTTCTCCATCCTCCTGCTTTAAATCTTGCCGGAGGGGATTATTGTCGTCTTCGGCACTGTCCGGAGTGTTATTATCTCATGTGTCGGTGTCACCGCTTTTGCTTTGGCGAGACTTAGAGCGGCGCCGCTGACGTCGGCGCTTGGGTTGCTTCATGGAGGGGTCATCCTCAGCTGTCTCGTCGCCATTGCCTTCTTTGGGTGTGTCCACCATGTATATATCATATGATGAGGTGGATGTCCAGTGCCCTGTGGGAAGTGGTTCCTCTTCGTCTCCCGCATCGTTGTCCATACCGTTGATGTCTTCGGAGTCGAAGTCGAGCATGTCAGTCAAATTGTCGACAGTGGCTACTAAGTGGGTGGTGGGTGGGCGGCGAATTTCTTCGTCATCCGCATCCCAATCCTGCCGAATATAGTTCGGCCAGGACTCTCCTGATAGGGAGAGAGACCTTAATGATTTCAGTATGTCGCCGAAAGGCGAGTGCTGAATGATATCCGCGGAGGTGAACTCCATGATCGGCGCCCAGTCGGATTTGACAGGCACGGGCGCAGGCGATTCGGAGTCCGTGGCCGGGGAAGAATCCGGTAGTTCGGCGTCACGGCTCCCGTGAAGGGTAAGGTCGATCCTCCACTCGATCGCCGCTGAGAATACGGCCTCCGTGGCGGGGTCTATCCACCCGTCCATGAATGGCGTAATTGGCTCCGAATTGAGGGTCGGAGCGGTTCCCGGTGCGGTTTCCTGAACACTGTTCGATGGTAGAGCTAAATCATGCTCATCGTGACCGTGCGGCGCACTCGGCAGGGGCTCGAATCCGTCGAAGATCAAGTCTCCGCGGATGTCGGCAGTGTAGTTTAAGCTTCCAAACCTGACCTGGTGGCCAGGGGCATAACTCTCGATCTGCTCCAGATGGCCAAGTGAGTTGGCCCACAGTCCGAAGCCGCCGAATACAAAGATCTGTCCGGGGAGAAAAGCCTCACCCTGGACATCATCGCTATCGATGATCAAAGGAGCCACCAAGCCTAACGGCGACGACACAGAGAAACTCTCAATGAAAGCACCAATGTCGGTGTAAAAACCGGCGGATCTCGAGTAGGGGTCTCGAACTGTGCATCTAAGGCGGATGGTAATAGGAGGCAAGGGACACGATGTTTTACCCAGGTTCGGGCCCTCTTGATGGAGGTAAAACCCTACGTCCTGCTTGATTTATTCTTGATAATATGAGTAGTACAAGAGTTGATCTACCACGAGATCGGAGAGGCTAAACCCTAGAAGCTAGCCTATGGTATGATTGTATGTTGTCCTACGGACTAAAACCCTCCGATTTATATAGACACCGGAGGAGGCGAGGGTTACACAAGGTCGGTTACAAAGGAGGAGATATGCATATCTGTATTGCCTAGCTTGCCTTCCACGCCAAGTAGAGTCCCATCCGGACACGGGACGAAGTCTTCAATCTTATATCTTCATAGTCCAATAGTCCGGCCAAAGGATATAGTTCGGCTCTCCGGGGACCCCCTAATCCAGGACTCCCTCAATAAGCCTTGCAAGCATTGTAACTAATGAGTTAGTTGCGGGATGATGTGTTACAGAACGATAAAGAGACTTGCCGGTAATGAGATTGAACTAGGTATTGAGATACCGACGATCGAATCTCGGGCAAGTAACATACCAATGACAAAGGGAACAACGTATGTTGTTATGCGGTTTGACCGATAAAGATCTTCGTACAATATGTGGGAGCCAATATGAGCATCCAGGTTCCGCTATTGGTTATTGACCGGAGACGTGTCTCGGTCATGTCTACATAGTTATCAAACCCGTAGGGTCCGCACGCTTAAAGTTTGGTTATGATCGGTATTATGAGTTTTTGTGTACCGAAGGTAGTTCGGAGTCCCGGATATGATCACGGACATGACGAGGAGTCTCAAAATGGTCGAGACTTAAAGATCGATATATTGGATGACTATCTTTGGACACCGGAAGGGTTCCGGGGTTTCGGGCATATACCGGAGTACCGGGGGGTTACCCGAACCCCCCGGGGAGTTAATTGGGCCACATGGGCCTTAGTGGGAGAAGAGGAGGGGCGGCCAAGAGCAGCCGCACGGCCCCTCCCCCTCTAGTCTAAATTGGACAAGGAGGGGGCACCCCCTTTCCTTCTCCTCCTCTCTCCCTTCCTTCTCCCCTCCTACTCCAACTAGGAAAAGAGGGAATCCTACTCCCGGTGGGAGTAGGACTCCTCCCTTGGCGCGCCCTCCTCCTAGTCGGCCGCCTCCCCCTAGCTCCTTTATATGGGGGCGGGGGCACCTCGAGACACAAGTTGATCAGTTGATCTCTCCCAACCGTGTGTGGTGCCCCCCTCCACCATAATCCACCTCGGTCATATCATAGCGGTGCTTAGGCGAAGCCCTGCGTCGGTAGCAACATCATCACCGTCATCAGGCCGTCGTGCTGACGAAACTCTCCTATGAAGCTTTGCTGGATCAGAGCTCGCGAGACGTCATCGAGGTGAACGTGTGCTGAACTCGGAGGTGCCGTACGTTCGGTACTTGGATCGGTCGGTTATGTGGGGTCTACATCCGTGGCCATGCGCGCCCGCCCGCAAAGGCGTTTTTCCGTGAACTGCAAACACATTTTGCTGGCCAGACGAATGCGGGGTCTGCTACATGTGGTTTGGAAGATATAGCTTTTTCAAAATTTGAAAACCGAAACAAATGCATGTGTGATCTGTTTTTTATCACACGTGTCGGAATTCAGATCCGACTTCACCGTTGGATTCTTCGCGGTGAGATCTTTAAAACTAGATCCCACATGGATATGTTTCGATGAAAATTTTTTGATGCCAACTTTGATGCTATATGGTGCAACTTCAGTACTGCATTGTGCAACTTTAGTACTACATGGTGCAACTTTTTTCAAAACCAATTTTTGGAGATGCATGATCTAACTTCATATGAGGTTGCAACCTAGCAACCATGACAACTTGATGTGCAACTAGTCTACTGCTCCAACCAATTATCTGATATTGGATGTGCAACCATTGTCCCTACTCGTGGATGTGTAGTTTTTTTAGTTGACACACCCTGCCCTATCTCCCCTACCAGCGATATGTGCAACTTAGTCTGTTGTTAGAGCCAACTGTCTATTACTCGATGTGCAACTCCTTCCCCTCCCTACTTATGGATATGCAGTTTTAATTGGCGGGGGCAACAAACGGAGTTGCACAAAGTCTGCTAGGCAGTTGGCCGGAGCAACATATGAAGTTGTACATCTCACAGGCAGGGACAGTTGGATGGTGAAAATTTCACATTCACGAGGGGTAGTGAAAAGTCATATATTCATGAGGGTAGTGAAAAGTTGCATATAAATAGGACGCTAAATTAAGTTGCACATTGTACTAAAGGAGTGGTTTGGACCGGGTGCTAGTAGGAAAATTACACATCCATGGGGTATGAGGGAAAGTTGCACATCACTCGTAAAATAGTTGGTCGTGGCAGTATCTGAAGTTGCACATCCACCGCTAGACAGTTGGCCGATGTAGCAAACAATGAAACACAACCATGGGGAGGGGGAAAGTTGCACATCAACTACTAGGCAGTTGGCGTGCACAACACATGAATTCGCACATCTCACTAGAGAAGGAGGTAGTTTGGGGGTGGAGGCGCACACCAGTGAAAACTACACATCTACGGGTAGGCGAAAAGTTGCACATCCACTATCACGTAGTTGCACATCGACTACTAGGCAGTTGCACAAAACGGAGACTAAATTGCACAATTTTTTTAACGAAACATACCCATGCAGGATCTAATTCCGAAGAGTGCGTCGTGAGAGTTTCAACGGTGAAATCAGATCTTAATTTCAACGTGACGTTTGAAAGTTATGGGTACTGAATAAATTTTGAGGTACCGGGCATTCAATGCAAGCGCATGTTATGTAGCCAACTTAGTATCACCGTGTGTGCAACTTCTCAATAGTCATATCCAACTAAGAACAATTATATGTGCAACTACAGCTACCATCACAGCATCAAAAATCACCAGGAAGATAGACACTAACAAGAACTTTGAGTGGCTCCTCGATGGTAAAAATCCCTACATTCCTCCAATTATTATTGTTGAATGATCATTCATGTTTCCTCAACAAATAAGAGAATTAGATAACATATTGGGACGCGTCTAGTGAGCAGCCTTGTGCTCGCTAGCGCTCCTCGGCAGCCGATCGTATTAGGAAAATTAGTGTCCCATGTCCTAATTAGGAAAGTCTGCATTCTGTGTCCCTCCACCTGGTCCCCACACGATACAAAAATCCAGCGCACGCACCTTCTTTTCTCTCCTTCACACTGGCCCCGCTTCTTTCCCATGTGCTCTGCATTAGTAAAGCAAAAAAAGCAATTAATGTATTCCAAAAAATTCAAAAAACTATAACTTTCGAACCACATGTCGAAATTAAGATTTGTTTTCACCATTGGAACCTTTGCGATGAGATCTTTAAAACTAGACCCCATTTATATATGTTTTGATGAACTTTTTTCATTGCCAACTGGTTGTACTACATGATGAAACTTATATACCATGGGATGCAACTTTTTTAAACCAACTTTCGTGATACCACAACCAACTATAATATTGCATGAATACAATTTTAGTGCTACATGGACAAACTTCACCACATGAACAACTTGATCTGTTGTCCCATCCACCTACCTAGCAGACGATGTGCAACTTTGTGTGCTGCTCGGCCAACTATCTAGTAGTTGATGTGCAACATTTTCCCTACCTTGTGGATATGCATTTTCACCTCCCAAATTATCCATGTCAGTGAGATGTGCAACTTCATCTATTGTCCACGCCAACTGATTAACAAATGAAGTGTAACTTTATCTACTGCCCCTCCACCTACCTAGCAGCCGATGTGCAACTCCATCTTCTCCCCGCCAAATGAGTTGTAGTCGATGTGAAACTACTCCCTTACCGCGGTGCATTTTTCACCACTCCTACTTATCCTTGCCAGTGAGATGTGCAACTTCATTTGTTGTCCGTGCCAACTCACTAACTAACGATGTGCAACTTCATTTGTTGTCCGTGCCAACAGACTAACCAACGATGTGCAACTTCATCTGTTGTCCGTGCCAACCGACTAACAAACGGCGTGCAACTCTTGTAGCTCGTGCGTGATCAAGTATGCCCACGAGAGTGTGCAACTCCACTGCCGTGCATGTGTGACTAAGCTGACAAGAGTGTGCAACTCCGCGACCGCGAGTGCGCACCTCCACAACCATGTGTAGGAAACTATGCTACCAAGAGTGTGCAATGTTACGGCCGTGCGTGTGCGATTATGTGGACGAGAGTGTGCGACTCCACGATCAGGCGTGTGCAACTCTACGGTCGCACATGTTCGACTATGCTGACGAGAGTGCAACTCCACGGCTGTGCGTGAGCTATTCCGTCAATGAGAATGTGCAGCTTTGTAAGTCCAAACTAGCCTTGGTCGGCATAGTTGGGTGGGGTGCCATATGTGAAAACTGCAGGTCGTGGAAGTTACACATTCACTACCAGGTAGCCGTACATCGACCAACAGACAGTTGCACCTAACAGGGTCTAAATTGCACACACACAAAATTATCTGTATTTTCATGTGCAACTCCTATAGCTACATAGACCAACTATCTGACGGTCGATGTACAACTTCAAAAACATGATTGTGCAACTTTTCTTATAATCTTCAGAAAAATATGAGATGATAAACATCGCATGCGTCACGAGTGATCTAGTGGTTCTTAGCAAAATTCAGCAACGTGGGTCTCCACAAAAGCACCATTTTCAGCAGAAAAAAATAACACTCTTAGAATAACAGCAGCACATACGTGCACGTAGGCAGTAGCTCCAGGAAGCAAAAGAAAGCAACGGCAAACTCCATTACGTGCTCGTTTTGCTAAATTCCCACAAACAAACGCAAGCAGCGGCCACACAATAAGCAACCCAAGCAGCAGCGGCAAATTCCCCTGCCCGCCATCGTCTTCGTCTTGCTCTAGATCAACGACAAGGTCCCTTCCCCCCTTTTGTGTCTGTGCTTCCTTCTTCTCTGGCTGCTCCAGCTAGATCCAAACTCGTGCTTCCTCCTCTCCCAGCCGCTGCAGCCATGCCCCGACCTCATGGCGACCACTCCTCCCTTCTTCCTCCTTTGTAGGTGGTGTAGGAGCACCGGGCGGCGGCGCAGGGCTCGCCGGCGTCGGGAAGGCATCCAGGCAGTGGAGCTCCACATGAAGAAGTGAGACGGGTGGATCCGGCACACGTAGCTGCTCGGATCCGTCCGGCTTCGCGCACGCGACTGCGTTTGAGGCTGTTCGGATGGATTCAGAGATGGATTTCATGGAGGGTGGGTTCTGGGGAGAGCGGCGGCGGTGGAGTGGTGCGGGGATGCAGAGAGGATGAGAGGGACATAGAGGAACTCGACAAAAAGCACCTGACTCTCGTGGGCCGTAGGATGCGCACGAAACGAGTGGTCGAGCCGTGGCCGCTCGGTTCGACTGAATGGTGCGCGTGCACTTTTAAGGACGCGTCTAGGGAGCAGCTGGGTGCTCCCTAGAGTTTGCTGGCAGCCATCCAAATATAGTAAGTTTCTGTCCCCGTTTCCAGGATAGGAAAGCCCCTGGTCCCGCCTCCCGATTCCCGCGTCCAACCATCAAGCCGACGTACTCACCTGGTCCATCCCTTCGCCCGGTCCCTCCCCCACCACTGGACGTCTGCTTTTCTCCTCACCTAACCCCCAGGCACATCTTCTTCTCTCCCAAGCCAAAAAGGACAGCACGCCCCTTCCCCTCGCCACTTCCAGATCCAGAAAACCTTCACAACCCTCCAATGGCTGCTCCATTAGCGTTTCTTCTCTAGGCAAATCAAGGGGCCCCGTTCCAGATTGCCTTGCAAAAGGCAAAAAAATCAAAGGAAAAAGGTCAGATTTAGCTCACTTCCAGATCCCTCCTCTTTCCCCATGATTTATACAAGGCTGCAGTTATGCAAAAAATTGTGTAAAAAAGATGTGATGTTAAGCATGTTTAGTCTAATGTTTAGGCAAGTTTTAGCACCCTAAGTGATAGTTCTTGCCAATTTTCAAATTCTATTTGCAAATCTGTTGCATATGAACACATTGTAATCTATACGCAAGTGTTGGTAGTATTGTTGGGGACAAAATATCATGCCTTAAGCAAAAAAATGGCTGAGCAAAAACAGTACTTATAAGAGGATGAAAAACAGTGCTATCATGATGATGATCTATTTCCAATGTGTTCCAGTTCTGTTAATTGCTTATGAAAATGATCTTGGAAAATTAGACATTCTGTTTGAGCAAAAACAGTGCTATCATGAGGCAACTAAGTATAGGATATGCACACAACTTTGGAAACTTATGACATGGCAAAAACATTAACACTTTTGAAACTAATAAGACGATTATAAGACGATGAACACTGACATCACTATGGAAAAAAGGCAAAAAACAAGCCTTTTCCCCTAGCAGATCTTTTGGGTGCATATGGACCAGAAACAAATGGCTGATTGGAGCAACTTGCATTATAGGATTAAGCAAAAATCATAATGATGTCCAGGCAACTCTTCAAGAAGCTAGAAAAAGATTCCTCTTGGTCATTTGTTTCCATTATTACTTGGTTCAATAGTGAAAAAACATAAGAAGAATAAATATAAAATTGCAGCTAAAAAACAAGAGACAGTTGCGTAGTACAATTTACCTTTGTTATAGCATATCCTTCACCATGATCCAAAAAATGTTGGAAATTTGCCAAGATACAGTTGCAAATTTATTAGTATTTCATCCTGCAAAAGAAGGAAAAAAAACAAGAAAAGCCATATACCAACAACTATCTCAGCTGCGAAAACGTTACTTCAAAACATACTGAGCATATCCACAACACACAAGCTTGCTGCTATAAGATGAAACCTAAAACGGTCAACTTAAGTTTTTTTCTAACACAAAACATAGGTACTGAAAATATAGTCTGAATATAAAAGAGCGATCATGCCCATTACTGCTAACTTAAGTTTTTCCTAACACAAAACATGCTCTATTCTCTCCGATTTGGGAGTGAATTCCATTCTGAACACACTTCGAAGTAGCACTTCTATGGCAGGAGGCTTGCTTCCCCAAGTGAATGTTGCCTGTGTTTAAGAAAAACAAATAAGAAAATATATTATGATACACAAAAAAAACAAGCCTGTGTTATATGTACAACATGATTCATTAGTACAAAAAAATCATGGATTTCCTGAATAATATATTGCCTAACATATATAGTTTGTTTCTATAGTTTGTTTCTATCGTTTGCAAGCAAGTTGGACGCACACCTACTTAGTTCTTTTGTTGAGCTTTCATATACTTATAGCTCTAGTGCATCCGTTGCATGGCAATCCCTACTCACTCACATTGATATCTATTGATGGGCATCTCCATAGCCCGTTGATACGCCTAGTTGATGTGAGACTATCTTCTCCTTTTTGTCTTCTCCACAACCACCATTCTATTCCATCATAGTGCTATATCCATGGCTCATGCTCATATATTGCGTGAAGATTGAAAAAGTTTGAGAACATCAAAAGTATGAAACAATTGCTTGGCTTGTCATCAGGGTTGTGCATGATTTAAATATTTTGTGTGGTGAAGATAGAGCATAGAGAGACTATATGATTTTATAGGGATAACTTTCTTTGGCCATGTTGTTTTGAGAAGACATAATTGCTTAGTTAGTATGCTTGAAGTATTATTATTTTTATGTCAATATTAAACTTTTATCTTGAATCTTTTGGATCTGGACATTCATGCCACAATAAAGAAAAATTATATTGAGAAATATGTTAGAAAGCATTCCACATCAAAAATTCTTCTTTTATCATTTACCTACTCAAGGACGAGCATGAATTAAGCTTGGGGATGCTTGATACGTCTCCAACGTATCTATAATTTTTGATTGCTCCATGCTATTATGTTATCTATTTTGGATGTCAATGGGCTTTATTTTACACTCTTATATCATTTTTGGGACTAACCTACTTAGCGGAGGCCCAACCTAAATTGCTGTTTTTTTGCCTATTTTAGGGTTTCAAAGAAAACGAATATCAAACGAAGTCCAAACGGAATGAAACCTTCGGGAACGTGATTTTCTCAACAAACGTGACCCAGGAGACTTGGAGTGTGCGTCAAGAAATAACGGAGGAAGCCACGAGGCAGGGGGGCGCGCCTACCCCCTGGGCGCGCCCTCCACCCACGTGGGCCCTCCGTTGCTCCACCGACGTACCCCCAAACATCCAGGAGCACTATGAAAACCTAATTCCACCGCCGCAACCTTCTGTACTCAAGAGATCCCATCTTGGGGCCTTTTCCGGAGCTCCGCCGGAGGGGGCATTGATCACGGAGGGCCTCTACATCAACTCCATGGCCTCTCCGATGATGTGTGAGTAGTTTACGTCAGACCTACGGGTCCATAGTTATTAGCTAGATGGCTTCTTCTCTCTCTTTGGATCTCAATACAAAGTTCTCCTCGATCTTCTTGGAGATCTATTCGATGTAATCTTCTTTTGCGGTGTGTTTGTCGAGATTCGATGAATTGTGGGTTTATGATCCAGATTATCTATGAACAATATTTGATTCTTCTCTGAATTCTTTTATGTATGATTGGTTTATCTTTAAAAGTCTCCTCGAATTATCAGTTTGGCTTGGCCTACTAGATTGATATTTTTTGCAATGGGAGAAGTGCTTAGCTTTGGGTTCAATCTTGCGGTGTCCTTTCCCAGTGACAGCAGGGGCAGCAAGGCACATATTGTATTGTTGCCATTGAGGATAACAAGATGGGGTTTTCATCATATGCATGCTGGATAGCGGTCGATGTGTGGAGTAATAGTAGTAGATGCATCGTTTCGGTCTACTTGTCGCGGACGTGATGTCTATATACATGATCATACCTATATATTCTCATAACTATGCTCAATTCTATCAGTTGCTCGACAGTAATTCGTTTACCCACCGTAATACTTATGCTCTTGAGAGAAGCCACTAGTGAAACCTATGGCCCCCGGGTCTATCTTCCATCATATTAATCTTCCAACACCTAGTTATTTCCTTTGCCGTATATTTTACTTTGCATCTTTATTTCTCTTTATCATAAAAATACCAAAAATATTATCTTATCATATCTATCAGATCTCACTCTCGTAAGTGACGATGAAGGGCTTGACAACCCCTTTATCGCGTTGGTTGCGAGGTTCTTATTTGTTTGTGTAGGTGCGTGGGACTTGAGCGTGATCTCCTACTGGATTGATACGTTGGTTCTCAAAAACTGAGGGAAATACTTATGCTACTTTGCTGCATCACCCTTTCCTCTTCAAGGGAAAACCAACGCAGTGCTCAAGAGGTAGCAATGTATGTCTTGCATGTGCTTATCTATGGTGACAATGGGATATCACATGATCCATTTGATGTATGTTTTGGTGATCAACTTGCGAGTTCCGTGACCTCGTGAACTTATGAATAAGGGTTGGCACACGTTTTCATCTTGGCTCTCCAGTAGAAACTTTGGGGCACTCTTTGAAGTTCTTTGTGTTGGTTGAATAGATGAATCTGAGATTGTGTGATGCATATCGTATAATCATACCCACGGATACTTCAGGTGACATTGGAGTATCTAGGTGACATTAGGGTTTTGGTTGATTTGCGTCTTAAGGTGTTTTTTTACTACGAACTCTAGGGCTGTTTGTGACACTTATAGGAATAGCCCAACGGATTGATCGGAAAGAATAACTTTTAGGTGGTTTCGTACCCTACAATAATCTCTTCGTTTGTTCTCCGCTATTTGAAAGTGCTAGTGATCGACTAGAGGGGGGTGAATAGGCGATTTTTATGAAAGTCTTCAAAACATGGAAGTTTCGAAGACAAACGATAGAAACAAACCTATTACCATGCAGGAGAAGAGGAGGCGGCGGCTACGCACGAGACAGTTGCATTAGAACAATTCAAGAGGGTAATTTGAATCAAAATCAAATTAAAGGTTTTTAGTTATAAAGAAAACCCTAAAACAAGTACATGAGGCATTGTGGCCTGCTCTCTCATTTCTTTTAGGAAAAAGGTAAGTACTCCGAGCTTTTTTTTGATGGTGCTACGGCGGGCTTACGCCAGCCTGAACCATTTTCATTATAGATAAGACTGAGATACAACATGACGGTTACAACAGATATCACCCGACACATAGGAGAAGGAACCAGGAACAACAGAATACAAGATGGAACAAGGAACAATAGAAAAAGAACCAGAAGCGAGTTATGACAAGCAGCCAACACCAAGAACTTAGCATCCATCCCATCAGTGGACCGAGAAGAGTGGGAACTAGCTTTGTTGGATCTGTCGAAAGGACATCCGCCACCGAGAAGACGTAGAGAAGAAGTTGCCTGCTACCATGCGATCTCTGCACCTTGTAGAGCTAGGAGATCGTAGCCACCATCGAAGAGCATCCTGCTGCCTAGGAACGTCGCGGCAGAGAAAGCCACAGACCGTGCCTAAGGGCAATTTTCTGCCGAGATAGCCCTACACCTCCTCTGAGCCACACCACGGCCACCATCACAAATAGAGAGAACCATAGCACTCCGCAGGCCACCAAACCTCAAAAGCCATCGAAGGGTGCCGAAAACCGAGACCTCACCGCCGCCACGAGCCCCAAAAAGAGAGGTCAACCATCAGCATAGGATGACCAAGGTACTGGTCGCCATCACAGAGCACCTCACCGCCACCGCCCTACAAACCAGCAACCTGAACCAACACTCCAGCCCAGACATCAGACAACCAACCGCGGATCCCTGGTTCCTGAAACGACGCCCCCAAGGGGGAAACAACATTGAAGATGTCGTCGTCGTCCGATCCAGAGAAGGATCTGAGACTTTCGCCCGAAACACAGAGAAATAGCCGGCAACTGTAGCTCCCCAATGATGCCTTCACGAAGGGACACGGCGCCAGGAGACGTCGTCATCATCATTGCCGACGAGGTCGGCAATAGGCTTTCGCCCGAAGCATCCCAGCCCGGCCGACTTCGCAAACGCCGGCCACCGAGTCCGGCAGCGCTAGACCTTCCCCTCTCCTGCCAGTCCACGGCGAGCGTCCCCGCTTGGTCCAGCAAGAGTCATCCGCAAACACAGCCGCTCACCTCGAGCACCTGCACAAACAGAGTTGGTTCTGTCTCGGCTGCCACCTGCGCCCAACCCCTCACCGCCGGCCACAACACCACACCACCACACGCCTACCCCGCCGACAGCAGCCACCACCGACCCCCCCAGCCGCAACCATGGAGAGCACCAGCCGTGTGAGCCACCGCCCCAGAGGGGTCCAGATCTGGGCGAAGAGAGGCACCCAGACCAGGCATGGCAGTCACCAGGCACCGCCATGGCCTGCTCACCACGCTGCGCTCACCACCACACCCGCCTATGCCACCAGCCCCCAGTCACGGCCGGCGGGACCGCCGGCCAAGGGAACGGGCCGCCGTCCGAAGGGAGCGGGATCTGGAGCTCCCCTGGGCAGAGCGGCGTCGGATCCTTGGAGACCCAGCTGCCCACGCCTCCGCGCCGCTCGCGCCGGCGCACTGCGCCACCATTGCCGGTGCGCGCCCCCGACCGCCCGCGAGTCCCTGTCGCCGGCCAGCGTCCCGCGCCGCCACGCCTGGAGAAGAGGAGGGAGAGCCGTCCCCGCCGCCGCCGCCGCCGAGAGCTTTGCCCAGGGACGCCCTCCGGCGACGGCGGGAGGAGGAGGGGGGAGGCAAGGGTGGCTGTCGGCGGTGGCTGGGGTTTCTCCCGAGCCGCCCGCGAGAGCGACACGGGAGGCGAGATCTCTCAAACTAAAAATCAGTACTCCGAGCTTTCGGTTGAAGGCATCCCCACCTGTCTTCATCCTTGTGCTCACCGAAAGTTACTAAAGAGCGAGTATGTTCGTAGGCAGTAGCGGATCCAACCCAATTGGCCCGGGTAGGCCAATAGTGAACTGTTCATAAAAAATGTTTTCTAAAATATTTATTTAAGTTTTTTTCTATGATATACAATTATTGGAAAAATCCTAGGCTGGCCTGCCCACTAAAATTGTTTTTTTATGTTTATTTAACTTTTTTCTACGGCATAAAGTTACTGGAAAAATCCCAGGGTGGCCCGCCCACTCTGTCCACCCGCTACCTTCGCCATTGTTCGCACGGCACAACGTTTTGGCTTCCATGAGCATGCAGCGCTGGCTAGGACTCTGGTTTTGTCCTAGACCCCTAAAGTAGTGTTCTGAACGCTCTTATATTTCTTTACGGAAAGAGTATGAGCGATACTGTGGACTTATCTCTTGTTTCTTTTCAGAAAAAGGCAATTGCTCCGAGCTTTCGGGTGAAGACATTACACGTGTCTTCCCCCTCGTGCTCACAGAAAATTACTGAAGAGTATTTATGTTCGCAGGACACGGAGTTTTGGGTCCAAGGTGAAAATGCTTATGGGATGAACGGTAAATTTGAGACAAATTTAAAAATTATGTTTTGTTGTACATGCTCATGTAATTGTCCAAAGCGTGCTTGACAATGGAAAGATTGTGTTTCACCAATAGAAAAACAAAGTTCGGCGGGCTAGAAATGCCAAAAAATGACACTTTTTTCTGTACAAGTAAAAGTGATCTGGCTTTTTCCCTACACGTTTGAAGATTACATTTGGACATTAACATGTAATTTTTCCCTAAGTTTTTTGGGCATATGCAAAAACATTTTTGGCCCGCAAAAGCAAATGCTCCCTGGAGCCAGACGAATTCGACATCCAATGGCGCTCCTTCCTTCTTGTGTTGTATCTGAACTGAACATTTGTAGAGCACTACCGTAACCTGAAGTCCAACAGGAAACATGAAGCTCTTCGACAGCAATGTTGCAACGGTACCTCTGCATTCAAGCAGGCATGGGGAATGGCTAGAGAATACAGATTCCAAAGCTAAGGGAGTACAGTATATGTAGATTCCAAGCCTGGGATTTAGCGGCTGCTTGGTCATTTGGCAAAGCTCAATCTTGCGAACATTTGGCAACTTTGGCTGGTGTTTGGTCAGAAGAATTGCTAAAAATCAGAGCCCATCCAATCAGCTGCCAATTTTTCAGAGTTGCTGAATTTTGGCTTCAAACCAAGCAGGCTGTTGGTACACAGCAAAGAAAATGACTGCTGTGACTAAAGATGGTGTAAGCATCTGAAAAGGACACGGTTTAAAGGTTAAATCATTTGAATAACTATATGATAAAAAAAAACACATATCAACCCCATGATGTTAACAAGGATTGTAGCCTTCTAGAACATTCCAAACATCACCAAGAGTTGATAACAAAGCACACATACACTTCACAAACTTGGTTAATTTTCATTCATACATCCTGAACATCACCAAGAGTTCATAACCAGATACAGATACCCAAAAAATTAATATCAATGCTCCTTGACATCTCTGAGATGCAAATACAGATACACATCAGACATCCCCATATGATCCATCCATCGTGTTCAGGACTTGTAGTTGCTACGACATCCCAAAGGAGGCATCCTGTTGATTAATAAGGCCATGCATGAGATCCCAGTATGCAAAAAATAAGCACATTAATTCAGCAGACAGCAAAACACTTTTCTAAAGTAGTGCAGATCTGAAATCGCATCGAACAGTGAATTCCTTGGCAATATGCAAATGAATCTAGAATTAGTTGCTTTGGTTTCATTTCGGCTGATAACCACATTACTGGTGTATATATGTGATTAGGCAAAAAAGAATAATCAGCATAAGCTCTTATAAGCCAGTGCTACTCAGCTGAGATTCCAGTTTGTAGAAAAAAAGGTAAGTTACTTACTTCAGTGGTAGTAGAGACAGTAACACTTATTTTTTTCAGAAATCACATCGAACAGTAAATCCCTTCGCAATACACAAACGAATGTAGACTTAGTTTCGTTGGCTTCATTCATGCCTATACACACATTACTAGTATATAAGTGATTAGGAGAAATGAATAATCAGCAGAAACTCCTACAAGCTTTTTTTAGCTATTAATACTCCAAAAACTTAGTCTGACTGGCAACAGAAATAAGATTACTGCATGATCAAAATAGCAAGCTGGCAACTGTACCAAACAAAAAGCGGAATCAGTTTAAAAATTGGAAGTGAAGTGTAATAATCTGTTCAAAAGCAGAAGTTCGGTTCATAAGCTACCTGCAAGTGTTCAAACTTCAGAATGTTCAGAACAGAGAAAAGAGAGAAGGGAGAGAAGGAATGACAAGCATGCAAGCTTTGTGCCACCACTCAATTTGAAGGTCTGCAATCTTGCTTTTAATGTTCAGATTACTGTAACTTTTGCATCTAAAAAGTGCTTAACTATGTAAACCGTGTACTGTGAACAAAACATGGGCGCTGCCTCTTCGGTATAAAGGGCAGCGCAGAGGATGGATGGGCGGCTATTTATTGAAAAACCAATTCTATAGTTTCTTTACTTTCCCTGTAAATTCTCTATCTGTATATCAGTTTGCAAGTCAGCTGTCTTTGGTCCTCTACTGTAGTTTAGTTTCTTTACTTTCCCTGTAAGCTCGCTGTCTGTATATCAGCTTGCAAGTCAGCTGTCTTTGGGGATTCTATCAGCAGTCCCCTAGGTCCTGACATCATCCCCTACTGATGTTTCTCAGGTGATCAATTTTTTTCAGATATCAGATATTTTGGCATGCATACTATGATAGATCTGCAAGGAAAGGTAGATGGCCTCACTAAGTTTCCCAATTGGTTTACTAATTGATGATTCTATCTTAAGTACTAGATATTTGCGTACTGTGGTGGTACTAGGAAAATTTATGGTTTGATAGTGACTTTGAGTCTGGAAACAGCCTCTTGTAGAAATGCAAGGAAAGGCTGCGTACAATAGACCCAAAGTGGTCGGACCCTGCGCAAGTGGGAGCTACGTGCACCGGGCTGCCCTTTTTTTATAGTGCCTTTGAGTTTGATTTCAATGTAGTTGCTACGGCATCCCAAAGGAGGCAGCCTGTTGACCAATAAGATCATGCATGAGATCCCAGTTTGCAAAAAATAAGCACATTAGTTCAGGGATGGTAGAGGCAGTAAAACATTTTTCTAAAGTAGTACAGTTCTCAGATTGCATCGAACAGTGAATTCCTTTACAGTATGCAAATGAATCTATACTTAGTTGCTGGCTTCATTCATGCTGATAACCACACTGCTGGTGTATAATTGATTAGGAGAAATGAATAATCAGCAGAAGCTCTTACAAGCATTTAGCTATTAACAGTCCGAAATCAGTAGGCAACAGAGACAAAGGTACTACTATAATCAAAATGGCAAGTTGGCAACTGTACTAGTAACAAAAATGCAGAACCTATTGTCTATAACAAAAAAAGGAAGTGAAATGTAATAACTGAACATGTTCAGAAATGCAGTGAGTGGTATAGATCTGAAGACAATGCTCGATATTGCAACATCATTGCAATCGAAGGGAATAAATAGACGGCACTACTGCTAGAGTTAGTATCAATGGTGTCCTTTAGGCATGAATATGCCAAACAAGAAACAAAGAAAAAATGAAACACAGGCAAACATTTGACGAAGGCTAACAAAATGTAGAAAGTGCAGTTTACTCGTATTGCAGAATAAAAAAAAATGGCCCATTCTTTCTCATCTTCGGAATATTGAAACAGAAAAGTTCATCTAATGGCCAGAAAAGGAAAACAACATGATACCTTGTCTACATTTCATCGAGCGCCTTCAACTTGAAGACACGCCTTGTCGCGTACCAAAGAACGGGGCCAAGGCATAATGTAGGGATGGACATGACTGTCATAGTTCCTCTGAAAGAGCATGTCCAGGGCGTTTTCCTCCAGGTCTATGGATAGGAACCAGCAAGGAAGATTGGCATCTTCGAAGGTCTCATGGGTAGAGAAGTAGACGACTCCGTCGACAACGCTCACAACCTTGAGCTGGCCGTGTTCCTCTAGTGTTCCCCCGGTGTCCTCAACAATGTCGTCCAACTGAAACCGCTGGCCTCTCACCCACACCTCGACGCCGTCATCGCGAATGTTCCGGAGCCAGACATAAAGGTTGAATTCGATCGCGACGACGACACAGAGCACCCCATCCCTGGTCTTGCCAACCCTGAACATGCTGGTCTGTCCTTTCAAGTAGGCTGGGATATCTACCCGAGAGAAGTGCAGCGTGGTGGTGTCGAGCACGAGCATGGCGGCTTCATCCGAGTACACCCAGTAGATGAACCCGTCCACTATCCTGCCAGCGGTAAGCCAGTGCTCGCGCTCGCCGGACTCCGGGATGGTCCTCAGAGCTTCGGAATAGGGGAGGACCTGCCACGCCCTGGTGCCCGAGTCCGACGAGAAGACCGCCGCGCGCGCCCGCGAGTCGTCGTGGCAGGCGTAGATCACGCGGAACGCCCCGTGGTCGCGGCACTCCTCGGGGGCGTGGACGTGGTAGTCGAGGCCGTTGTAGTGGCCCTGGAAGCCCTCGTAGAACTCGTCCGGCAGCGGCGGGAGGAGATCCAGGGCCAGCGTGAGCGGGTTGTAGGCGAGGGCCTCCCGCGTGTAGATGTGCTCGAGCACCAGGTAGCCGTCGTGGCAGTCGCTGATGACCCAGCCGGGGCGCGCGTCGTCGTCGTCGTCGGGGAGCCCGGTGAGGAAGAAGTCCCCGCGCCGGACGGCGGCCCGCCGGTCCGGGTCGTCGCGGCGGCGGAGGGGCGCGAAGGCCGGGATGGCGGGGCCGTCGGGGTCGAAGAAGATGCCCAGGAGCGGCTGCGGGTGCAGCTCGCGGAAGCGGCGCCTGAAGGCCGGGGACGAGCGCACGGCGTCGAGGAAGGTGCGGCAGGCGAAGGCCGCGCGCACGAGGCTCGGCAGGGACGGGAGCAGGAGGAATATCTCACGGAGGAGGTCGCCGCCGAGGCCGGTTAGAGTGGTGGTAGCGGCGGGGTCCGCCGGCGGCGGCAGACTTGGTGGCTGCTCCTGGGAGGCCATGGGGAACCACCGCCGCCGCTACAATGTCAATGGAGATTTGGTTCTTTTTTTCTTTTTTGAGAAATGATTTGGGGATGGTACCTCGCCAGTGAGAAGAGATGCAACACTGGCTATGGGCCATGGGCCAACCGGCCTAGTGAGCTACTCAAGCTGAGTGAGCTAGCATTTCTCAAAAAAAAAAACTAAGGAAGAAGAAAAACTCTACCTCCCCTGAAAAACCCTTTGCCGAAAAAAATTCATTACATACATCATCAATTATATTTTCATGTTGTATATGTTTTGAATTGTATATAAGAATACTTTTGTCTATAAACTCGGTCAAAGTTTGCTTAGCTTGACTATTCAGAAAACGTATACGCACTACATTATGGAATGTAGGGAATACCTCTTTGCCATCCTTTTGATAATTTTGAATCCCTGTGACAATTTTGTTTTTCACGTTTGCTAATCGTCAAGTGTTTGATTTTTTCTGAGTGACTGTTAATTTCCGTGAAGTGTGAGGTTGAAGGTGAGGATGATATGAGGAACATCGGCCACGGCAATGCCAAACCGTGTACGAGCGGGGGCCGGCAGGAGCGAGTACTAAACATAACCGGGAGGGAGGACGTGGGTGCGGGGGCTGCACGGGAGTTGTTCATTAGTGTCTGGCTTAGAGGGGTTGCCGGGGCAGCGGCCAGCACGGCAGTGGGGGAGGGCGGGACGGCGATAGCCATCAGCCGTGAGGATGGAGGCACACGATTAAGTCTCAGTAGGTCGGCAGGTGCGTGAGAAAGAAGATGAACAATGCTAGGTGGGCTTGAGAAGAAAAATGAATCCAAAGTCGTTGGATGTCGATTTGATTGTCGGGATACAAAGTGACTGATTGAGACCTTTTTCTTCAAGTATTTAACAAATAGCCGCTCCCTTTGTTTTTCAACAAAAATGTTTTGGTCGATCAAGCAAGTCATGTTTGCTTCTATTGTAAAAACAGAAAGTCATGTTTGTCTCCAACCCACTTATTTCTGTGGATATAGATAAGTCCTCAACGGATCAGGATTAACTCCAACTCAAATCGCGCTCCGGTCTTGATTCGTGTGGTATTATTCTTCTCTTCCTATCCGTCCTAAAGCATTTCCAGAAGTTGCGTTCAACAATTTCCGATCAGGAAGTGTGTCCGCTCTTGGAGTTTTTTTACATAGTTATGCATCTAATGTTTTGCATTTACATCCATGTTATCATTTCTTTCAAAAAAGAAGGTTGTAAACCATGCCCTCTGCATCTCTGTGATGCGTATACTTTATAATAAAAAAATGAGTGAACATTTTTTACATTACACAACATTTAAATGTATGGTTTTTTTTAAATGAAGAAAGTTAGTTTTTGGAATATATTTATAATATTTTGACATAAATAAAAAAGTAAAAGTAAAGAAAACTAAAGGAAGAACAACCAAGCAAAAGAAAAATGTGAACAAAACAAACGAAAGAAGAAACCCGAATGGAACGACCGCTACTGGGTCAGCCCACTACGGAGGCGGCTTGAGGTGAGTTGTATGTATGTCTCGCTGCAAGCAAGACACTAACGCTCCCAGGTTTGTCTCAAAACAAAAACTAACCCTCCCAGGTCAACGCGCTCTAGTAATAAATACTCAACTCATTACTTGGTTTCGATCATTCCACGAGTTGAGCTTGGTTTCCATCGACCTGTTACTTGGTTTCGACCCAAAAAAAATTACATCTGCCATTTAATCCTTTGGGTCAGAGCACAGAGCACAACAATTGTTTGCATGATGCGGCTTAATGGTGCTTTGATTGTTTTCCTTTTCAAAACTAGGAAAAGTATTTTCCCATGTTTTTTGAAATGTCTGGATATTAAAATATTTGTGAATTTTATAAAAAAATAAATATGAATTTTAAAAATACCAACAAATTGTAAAAACATCCAAAGATTTTATAAAGTATTCTACAGTATTAAAAAATAGAAATTTCAAAAATAATTTCAAAATTTTAAAAATCTTCCCAATACTAAAAAATGCCATGAATTTTAAAAAGAACAAAAACATAACAAAAGTGAAAATAAAAATGAAATATTAATTTTTTTAAGAAAACTCATAAAAAGACTAAAAACTGTGAGAATAGAAAAAACGCAGTAACCATACCGCACCAGCCCACTAGTGTCATGGGGGTTGGGGTGAGGGCACACGCCTAGTCGGTATCCCTCAGCCTATGCGCAAAATAGGATTAATCGCCCCTGAACATGAAGTAGAATTATACACTGCTTATTGAGGGTATTAGACCTCACCTCAATGTATGGGTACTTAGATGTTTGAGCATCTCATCTAAGTACTACCCATACAATGAGGTGAGGCTTCACCCCAACGCATGGGTACTTAGATGTTTGAGCACCTCATCTAAATGCCCATGCAATGAGGTGAGGCTTAACTTTTAATGCGAACATGGTCTTACTGAATACGTGTAAAAAAGACCACGCTTGCACTAAAAGTTGTAATAGGAGCACAATGCATGCACAGAAAATAAATTAAATATATACAATAGAATGATTATAACATTAATTTTGTGTATCCAACGGAGGTAAAGTAAAAGAAATGCCCACGTCTGACGGCCGAATCTTCATGTGTTATAAAACGTCCACATAATTTTCATGTTTTCTGAAAATATCATATACATATCTAATAGTTGGTTTCCATTGTTCTGTTATCTTAACATTCACACATGTCACTTCATCAAAGGTCCAACACAACATGAATGAGAATAAGTTTTTTATTATTAGTTTATTTCATGCAGAAATACGTTCGCTTTGTCCAGATTTTATCTGTTTGAGGTGGCAATGGGTGTCAAAACGGGCATGTCCGGGTTAAGTTGAAGTCGCCCAACGCGCCGACCGACCCCAAAACGTCCGCCCCGACCGTGCGCACCCGCCTGCGCCTCGCCTGCCCGCGAGCTCGCGCTCTCGCCTCGCCGGTGCAGCCGCCGCAGTCGAGCTCGCCCGTACCTTTACGCCGTCCAGCCCGCTCGCCCTCGCCCGCCGGCGCGTGCGTAGCTAGCTAGCTAGCAAGCAACAACCGCGCCTGGCTAGCTAGCTAGCAAGCGTGCACGCCCGCCGTGCCCGCTGGGCAGCAACGCGCACGCAGCTCGCCCGCCGCCTGGCACGCCTCGCCCTGACGCCGCGGGCGCGCTCCGCCCCGCCCTGCCTCGGCTGCTGCACCGCGCCCCGGCCCCGGCCGCCGCGAGCTCGGCCACGCCCGCGCATGCTCCGCCCCACTTGCCGTGAGCTCGGCCGCGCCCGCGCGCACTCCGCCCCGTCCTGCAGCCGCCCTCGCGCCGTGCTCGCCGCTCGCCCGGTCGCGTTGCGCTCGCCGCCGCCGCCGCCGCGAGTCGCAGCGCCGCGCCCGCTCGGCCCTGCTGCCGCCGCCCGCCGCGCCTCACCCTCGCCCCGCCCGCGCCCGCCTCGCCCCGCTCGCGCCAGCCTCGCGGTCGCCCCGCCGGCACGCCCCTGCGCGCGCCCGCTTCGCCCCCACTCACGCCAGCCTCTCCCGCTCGCACGCCCCCGCTCGCGCCAGCGTCGCTCTCGCCCCGCCCGCGCCATGGTCGCCGGCAGCCGCGCCCCGCGCCCGCCTCTGCACTCCTCGCCGGCGCCGCGCACGCCTCTCCGCGGCCCCGAGCCCCTGAGCACCGCGCGACCCTGCCGGCGCCGCGCACGCCTTGCCGCGGCCCCGCCTTCCCGGCTGCGAGCCTGCGCCGCCTCACCCACGGCACGGCCCCGCCTGCTTGCCTGCACGCGGCCACGCCCGACCGGCCGTCGAACTGCGTGTCGAGCAGGAGGTACAAGGAAAGAGAAAGGGATGGGTGGGTGGGCGGGCTCCTTTGGTTTCATTGACAGGCGGGCCAGGGGGCACGTGCATACGGATGAGGCCGGACGAGGATGCAGCCCAGAGTGTCCGCTTCGACCGCAAACCCAGCTTAAATTTGCGCTCAGGAAGGGGCGAGACGGACAAGAAACGGAGGCTTTTGACAGATGGGGTCATGCGTTGGACCGTCTCATATGTCCGTTTAACTCCAAACAGACAGACCCGGACAATTTAGGGTCGCGCGGTGGAGTTGGCCTTAACATGCATGTGAATTTTCTTTCCGTTATACTATGACACTTACATTTAATAAATATTTTCAAATACACAATACTCAAATACAATATATAATATTGATGTTTAGTTTTAACTCATATATTATTAATTCAACTATTCATGTTACACACAATCGAATCACTTGAAATATATTGCAATGGATTACTGCGGCAACATACGGGGTATCCTCTAGTTTCTAAATAAGTGACACTGTTTGTTGCACGAACACTTTCTAGAAAATATATGAACATTTAAAAAAATCATGAATGCTTTTTAAAATCGCGTGGCCAGTTTTTCAAACACATAATGCTTCTTAATATTATATGATATTCTTAAAATTATGTGAAAACTTTTGTAAAACGAATGAAATTATATTTTTGAAAAAGTATGAACACTTTCACAAATTATATGATTTTTTTAAGTTGTGTGAATACTTTTTTATTTATTATATCAGCATTTTTTTCAAATTACATGGACAATTTTTAAAACAATGTGTATTTAAAAAAAATCTAAATAGTAATCCCTCCGATCCATATTACCTGTCGTAGTATTAGGACAACCTTAGTACTCCCTCCGGTCCTTTTACTCTGCATATAAGAATGATCTAAAGTCAAACTTCATACGGATTGACCTTATTTATATGAAAAAATATCAATATCTACCATGCTAAAGTTATACAATATGAAAATTTAAGTCACGACACATCTACTGATATTGATTACATATTGTGAATGTTGATATTTTTTCTATAAAATTGGTCAAAATTTATGAGGCTTGACTTTAGACAAATCTTATATGCGGAGTAAAAAGGACCGGAGGGAGTACGAAACTGTACTAATGTTGCAGCAATTAATATGGACAGGAGGGAGTAACATTTTTTTTAATAAAAATCTTCATATATTTTTTGAAAGATTATATGTTACTTAAAATAAGGACGAAAAACAAGAAAATAGGAAATACTTCCTCTGTTCATTTTTATACGACGTTTTAGACAGTTGAGACAGTGCCCAAAACAGTTTAAAGCTAGCTGTCCAAAACGTCTTATAATAATGAACGGAGGGGGTAGAAGATAATGAAAAGAGAAGAAATAAAAAGATGTGAAAGAGAGAACAAAAAAAAGGAAAAAAGGATTTCAAAAGCGTGAAAGCGTCAAGGCGTTCGTCCATGCCTCACCGCACGACTGGCTCCGGGGCATGTGATCTACCGTGCGGTGGATCAGACATTCTCCCGCCGTACCCAGCACACACCAGTCACCACCACCAGACTCCCGCGCGAGTGCAACCATCGTCTCGTCACACGATGCGATTGATAACACGAGCATTCTGACTCGACTTAAATCATGCCCACCCGACCCCATCACCTAACTAGAGGCGGTCCTCGCTTCGAACTTTCGTACTCCTACTGCAACGTTGACAGGACAGTATCACCACCCGCAAAAAAAAAAAAACAGACAGGACAGGACAGGACAGTATCACACGCCCTATTTCAATAGCTCAAACGCAAATGCAAATGCAGCACAAAACATCTCTCAAAAAAAATGCAGCACAAAACACGCGCCGAGAACGTTCCTTCCCACAAGGTAAGCAGCGCTCCGTGCTCCGACCCACCAAGTAGCAGTAGTACTGCACGACTTGTCCCAACCGAAAGAAAGGACCGCACGACTAAAAAACGGTGACCATACGTGCAGGGATCCAAGTCGCGTGCTCACGGGTCCAAACAGGGCCGGTGTGGAGGGCTACAGGAGGCCTCGAGTCGTGCGGGGCCTCGACACACAGGGCCCGCCCTGGTGTGTCTGTCATGTCAATAACAGGTCCCGCACCTCAAATCCTCCTCAAACGGTTCGCGTGGATCGTTTCGGTCACTAATCGATCACGTTTTTTAGACTAAGACGGACGCTCCAAACGGGCTTCAAAAGACCGAGCTGACCGGCACCCCTCATATTCAGGCCAAATATAAGATGAATATAGGGACATCCGGACATGTCTTTTACGTCGGACTAACGAAACGATATTGGTCAGAAACGCCCTCAAACCCAAAGGTCTGGAGCTTGTCTCCTCTGTTGGACCAGAGGCGTCGTGTGGCGCAACTTTGGCGGGCCGTGTAATGCTTTGCCTGGCTATTTAAGTTGTCCGACGGCACCGAAATCCTACCATCCATTCATATTTTCCTTTTCCTGTCCGTCACCCTGTCACTTTTCACTCCACCCGTCCGCCTAGTAGCCTTGCCCTCACGTCACTGGGTGAGGAGCGAGCCATTGTCTGATGCGCGAGCGCTGGCTCAAGCTCCTTGAGCAGATCTGGGCTAGGCGTGAAGCCCGGATCGCCGCGGTGCTACCTCCGGATGCAATGGATCCAAAGAAGGAGGAGTTTGAGGAGGAGGGGATGAGCCGGAGGAGGTGGATGTTAGGGACGCTGGCGACAGGGATCTGCAGGCGGAGCAGCAGACCATCCTCGATTCCCTCCGGTCGAGTAGGCTGCGGAGGCAAGACGCCGTCGTCGGCAGGAGATGAAGGCGCAGCAGGCCGCGGAGGAGGCGAAGATGCTCACCTGCATCGATGAGGTAGAGGAGGAGGAGGATGAGCCCTCCTACCCGCTAGTCCAGCCGGCGCCCGGCACCATCGTCGTGGACATCTCCGACGATGAATAGTTGCTAGGTTAGTATGTAGATGTAGTGCGTAGACTTTCTTTTACATGTTTTGTATGGATTTAGAGGATAAAGTATAAGTGAGGCGGATGCAAAATGATAAATTTAAGATTTAACCGGTCACTGACCGTGTACATGCCCGGTCGCATCCGCGGGCGTTTAAGACGCAAGATTTGCAAACTCCGGCCGTAGACGGTCTAAGAGGCGCTCAATGCATACTCCACCACGGCATGCACGGCTTGCCTGCTCCCTTCCCGTGCTCCCATCCGTGCTCCCACCTCATCCAACGACTATCTTTTTTTCTTTTTTCTTTCTAATCTAATCATCTCCCCCCCTGATTTTAAGGGGGTGAGGCCGGGCCTTATTTTGTTCCAATCAAATCAAGCCACGTATGCGGGAGCATGGATGGGCACACGGAAGGGGAGCAGGCAAGTCTCGTCCCAAAACACGGCCGTGGTACATTCCATCGCACAAGTTCAGGGCCGGCCCTGGGGCATGGGCGACGAGGCGGGCCCTGCCGAGGGGGGGGGCATGATTGAGTATATACATATACTATAGCCCAGCAAAAAGCAAAATAAAAAAGAATTAAAGAAAAGAAATAGGGTGGGCTAGGAGGCCCAGAAATAGCTAGCTAGCTAGCGATCGCTGATGGATACACGAAGGTCAAGCGGCGCGGTGACTCACGCTCGTTTGTACATTTCCTCATCGCCCTCGCACGCCCGTCGGCCTTCTCGCTCGTCGCTCGGTGCCTTGCCCCTTGGCCCTTGCCGCGTCGCCGTCGCCTCGCCGGCTCGCTGTCGCCGCCACACAGCAGTCCGGCAGGCAGGCGGCAGCCCGGCCATCCGGCATTGCACCGCGGCAATACGGCAATACCTATAGTCCTATACGAGTACGCATCCGACTAGAAGTCAACAACAGGCCTGGTCAACAAGTACGTATCCATGTTTCCTGTCCATCCCTAAACCTGAATTTGACAATCTCACTATCTCAGTAGTTCATATTTTAAACTAAAAATGTGTGATTGAAAGTTACTTTTAATAAATTATATATATAACATTCGCGTACATATATATTGTCTTAGAACTTAGAACATAGGGGTCCATGTCGTTAAGTTCGTCTAGGACCTCCCGAAACACAGGGCCGGCCCTGCATAAGTTTGGCACCGCCCCGTGCTCCGACCCAGAAAGTACCGCACGACTAACTAAACCGTGCGTGACACACACGCGCGCGCGCGCGCGCATGGGACCGCACCGTACGTGCAGGTGCAGTGAACCAAGTCACGGCCACGGTGCCTCTCCATCAATTTCGGGAGAGACCACCGGTACTTACCCGCATGCCCGTTCGCCCACAGGAGGCCTCGAGCCGTGCCGCGACCGATCGCACGGGACGGGCCGGCGGGATCGCGATCTCGTACCCACCCACAGTCGGCACGGGACGGGCCGGAGACACGTGCGTGCGGGCGTGCACGGCGGCTGCTGGTGCCAGACCGAACCGCCCGCCCGGCCGGGACGGTGGCGGTGCGTGCGTGACGGAATCACATCTGTCCTTTCTCCGCGCCTCGGTATCATCGACCAGCACGAGTACGACCCCCTGGCTGGCCTTGGGATCACGTGGAGACGCCAGTGGTTTCCACGCCCAGACAGAGGCGCGCCCCAGCATATGCTCTCCGGTGGTTCCACCTGTGCCGCGCTCGCCCGACGGCCGCACACTTGTCGCCCGGCCCCCGGCGGCGCGCCGGACGTGTGGCGCCAGCCTCCGTCTTACGTCCGACGTAGCCACGTGAGCAGCCTCGTCACCGGCGTCATCGCTCGTACTCTACAGTCTCTACTGTACCATGGCCCTGGGAGAGTGCGTGCGGCGGGGGAGGCCGGTGGTGTGTGGAATTCCAGTTGTGCCCATGCAAGTTACTTTTTTTTTGCCCATGCAAGTTACTACAATAAAGAAGGAACTGTAAAATATTAGGACTAGAAAAGAAAAACATACGTTGCCTCCAACGCTGGGATATTCTTACCCACTTCGTCCCCGCAGCACAACGTTGCCCACAGTTTCAGTTAAACCCACCGTGGTATACCAGTGCCAGCATGTTTATGCACCGCTCGCTGGTCGCGTGTCGCCGTCGGGACGCAACCGTGTGATCTTCTGGATTTAATGACAGGTTATTTTTAGGGGACGCAATGAAGGATGGTGAATTGCACACATGATCTCTTTTTTTCCCTGTGTGTTATTCCAGTCCCATCCCCACCTACAGTGTCCTTTTTATGTTTTTTTTTGCTCGGATTTCTTTTCAGACATTATGGTTATTTGCGATTTTGGTTTGATTTGCAAATGGGAAAGGGCATGGTACAGTTCTCCGCATGAGGATTGACTTGGGAGGGCGCGCCAGACACGAACGAGGAGGTGTTGGAGGATGGTGGTCAGCCAACGCGCCCACGGTGCCGTCGCGAGTGGCGTTGGCCGACGGTTAGGGTGGTGGCCACGAACTAATCAACAACGTCAGCGATAGGGAAATGGACCGAAGCGATTTTTTTGTTCTCAAGGCAACTAACTAACATACGAAATCAAATTTCAAAGTTGGCTGCACCGATCAATCTACTTAGAATTACGTTTTGAAGATGCCATCCTATACAGCTAAAATTGTCATGGGATCGTTAGCAAATACCATCCTACCCCGCGAACGTTCGTCAGCCATTGAAGTCCTAGAAGTAGCTAGCATTATTTAGTTAACCTACCAATAACAATACACATAAAAAAATAAGACCGAACATTGAAGGAAAGAAAGTGAGATCGCCTTTGGTGAAAAGGCGAAGATGACTTGTCCTCCACTTTAAGAAAAAGGAGATCCAGACTCCACCCCGGCGTGGCGAAAAAGAACCATCCGGCCTAGCCCAGCTGCCCCGGTGCCGACCAAGTGTGAGAAAATTGCAGACGAGCGAGGCCAAATCAGTAGTATTTTTAAATTTATTTCCGAGTTGAAGCGAGGCCAAATCGGTAAAAACGTGACGACCGGAGCAGCGAGCGAGGAATAAATGAGCGGCCGGGTGGCGGCCCAGCAGCACGCACCCGTGGCTCCTGTCGACCGCGGTCCAGCCCTCGCTCCCACACTGACACCGCCGCGCCGCGGGGCGAGAAAACCTGAGGCTGGGATCGCGCGAGGCGAGGCCAGCCCACACCCCCGCACCGCATCGGCATCTCTCCTCGTCACCACTCGCAACCCAATCCACCCGCTCCTCGGCGCCGGCGGCGTACCACGGCCACGGCGGCGCTCGGCTCCCCCCCGGCCATGGCCTCCAGGATGGCGCTCCGCCCCCACGGCGTCACGCCCCCCCTCGCCGGCCGCGGCGCCCGCAGGAGCGCCAGCGTCAGGGTCCTCGCCGTCGCCTCCTCCGCCTCCGCTAAGTAAGCCGCCCCTCTCTCCCCACCAGTTCGCGGCGAGTTCTACCCCCGTCCTCTCTCCTCCGTGGATAGATAGATTGGATGGATGGATCGTCAGCCCGAGGCGCCGCCAGTTTGTTCCGGATTGGCGGCGATGCGCGCTGTCCAGATATGAACAACTTTCCCGTTATGTGAATTCAGCCATTTTCTTCGTTCTGGGTCGTCAGATTCGACTTCCCCGCCCCGGCGGCGCCGCCGCCAGCCATCCGCACATGGCCGCCGCCGTCCCTCTCATCCTCCTCCTCAGATCAGACGCAAACACAACAGTAGTGGAAGCAGAACCGCTGCCATTTAATTTTCTGCGAGCGCAGGCCACCAGTTTCCCTGTGCGGATCGACCCCAGCCCCGAGCCCCCTGCTCCCATGGTTCGTTTTGCCTTCCCACCCCACCGCACCCGAACTGCAGATCGCCAGTCAGTGCGTTCCACATTAAACTCCGCTGGGGCCTTCATGTTGCGTGCCGCGAGCGTTACTGTTGCATCCCATCCCATCCCAGAATGGCTCCGGGCGCGGTACCACTCCCACGCAGTCGTCTCCATTAACTGCCTTCTGTTTCAGTACTGGCCGGCCGGTGGCCGTGTCCGTGGGAGCCGGTGGTTCAGGTCGGTTTCATTCGGCTCAACGGCCTGCAATCATCGCTCACTCATTCACCATCAAGCACTCCACTTCGTTATAGTACGTCGGAGACCGAGGTGAACTATCACTGTCGGCCTGATTCGGCAGCCCTGCTGTGGTCCATGCCATGTTCTCGGTACCGGCGGGATTTAATTTTCGCAGTTGCTTGCTGTCCTAGGTTGTTGCTGCTGTTTTTATGACGGCCCTGTGCTGTTCATCTGCTCGCTTGACGGTTTCCTCGAGTTATTAAATGCATGATGACATCTGAAAGAGTATGGGTTTAGGAGGAGGATGACATCTCTGATGGAGGATGGGTTTAGGAGGACGACATCTGAAGGAGCATGGGTTTAGGAGCATGACACCTGATGGGGGATGGGTTTAGGAGGACGACACCTGAAGGAGGATGGGTCCGATTGACTGACTGACTGTGTCATGCCGTAGGTGCTTTGACATCCATTGTTCCATACTGGCCTATGTTTCTTAGAAATTAAATGAGTCGAGATTTTCATGCCGAAAGTTTGAAAATGATGAGGTTTCTCGCAGAACATGGATACTCTGCTGTCTGAACTTCACCTAAGTAGGTTTTGTACTACTTGATTCTGTAACAGAGAACCTGGTTTGCACCCAAGAGTATTTTTTCTGAGTTAGATCTGGCAATGAGGTTAGAGTAGCAGAGTGAGTCTGACAGCTTGCTAGTGGTAGTTGTCTTTCTGTTTCTCAGACTATCTTAGTTCTTCCATCCAGGATTCGTTCACAGTGACAGTGATATGCAGAACTTGGGACTTACATAGATATGAACGAAATACTAGCCCAATAAGGCTGATGCAATCCTTGCATTAATAAGTTCATTATAGGGGTCACAGTCACATCGTGGTTGGCATGGGATACAGCATGGGCCTGTAGGTCAATGACATCAGCTACTAACCTAACCACCTGTGTGCATTTATGGACGTATACTAGCATCTCCAATTCATGATATCTGAATGTAACATCATTACCAAACAGTACCAGATACAGTCGCACTAATCCCTTGTATCTTGTATGTAACTCATACAGTCCATATCAGTATTTATACTACCTTGTTTCCTGGTCGGCGTGGTGATATCATATCTCATGTAATCTTTGGCGGCATGGGTTCAGATTTAACCAAATCTACTGTACAATCTGGTTTCATGCATACTCTGCTTATGATGTCGAAGTAAAAAATTGCAGGCATGCCTAAGTTAATTTGAAAAACTGAAGAAAGATAAGGTGACCTGGTGGATTATCTTTCTGAACCCATATAAATTTATGAAATACCTTTTTCTTAGAAGTCATATGTTCTGAGTATAGACCTTGTTACACTCCTATATACACTACAAAAATGTTACTCCAGGCGTTAAGAGTGGCAACTCCATCGCTTCTGGGCTTCAGTTTTGATGTCATGACCTTTTTGTTTTTGCCCTTTCATATGCTCCAGCAATTCTGTTTTTCCATGTTATATGTGCTATTCATTCATTGCAAATCGAACAAGACAAAAGTTTGGTTGTTAATTTTCTAGGGCAGTTAAATAGTGATTCCGTGCTTGGGACACATGAATCACATGGGTGTCTCTGCATTTTTTTGCTGTATCATTCATTGCATACTGTAGCAATGCATGTGTTTGTTTTGCATGATATAGGTAAATAACTAGTTTAAATCTCTGGAGTACACGACTAGTAGCAACCTGAGTAAAAATAAAATAAAATAACCTGGCATGTTAACCACATCAACATATGTCTTCTCTCACAAGTGCCAAATGCCTAAAGCAGGTGATGGAGTTGTCATCACATACATGGGTATTGCTGAATGTTGTTTTATTTTATATTCCAGGATTGAGAGCAAGAAGACGTTTGCTCCTCCAAAGGAGGTTCATGTCCAGGTTACACATTCGATGCCACCTCAGAAGATGGAAATATTTCAGTCTCTTGATGGTTGGGCTAGAGATAATCTGTTGCTGCATCTTAAGCCAGTTGAGAAGTGTTGGCAGCCACAGGATTTCCTCCCTGATCCAGCATCTGATGGATTTCACGATGAAGTTAAGGAACTCAGAGAACGTGCCAAGGAAATTCCTGATGATTATCTTGTTTGTTTGGTTGGAGACATGATTACAGAGGAAGCCCTTCCTACATACCAGACTATGCTTAACACCCTCGATGGTGTCCGAGATGAAACAGGTGCAAGCCCCACTGCTTGGGCCGTTTGGACGAGGGCATGGACTGCTGAGGAGAATAGGCATGGTGACCTCCTAAACAAGTATCTGTACCTCACTGGGAGAGTGGACATGAGGCAAATTGAGAAGACAATTCAGTATCTTATTGGCTCTGGAATGGTAAGTTGGTAACAGCTTTGTTCAACCATTTTATTGGCCATATTACTGCCTATCTTTTTTAACCACATTTTTTTTGCTTGCTCATGCCTCTTCCATACTCATGTTTAGCTAGTTGGCATGTACTCCCTCCGTTCCTAAATATTTGTCTTTCTAGACATTTTGAATGACTACTACATACGGATGTATGTAGACATGTTTTAGAGTGTAGATTCACTCATTTTGCTCTGTATGTAGTCACTTGTTAAAATGCCTAGAAAGACAAGTATTTAGGAACGGAGGGAGTACGTACTAAACATGTTGCTTTCATGAAATTCTTTTGAGAGCACCTCTAAGACAGTAAATCATACTATGAAAAACTGTGATATCTTCCAGTGGATTCTCTCTACCTTGAACTGTTTTTGTTCATGTTGGCTATTTCCATTGTTGAGGAAATCGTTAACTGGTAGCTGCTCGGTTGGCTGGTGAGTAGGGGATTAATCGACTAATTGGCAAGTTAATCGGCCATTTAATCAATTAATCGGACGATTTTTGAGTTTATCGGCTACTCGGTGACCCTACGAGTAGGGATTAATCGGCAACTTAACTGGTTAATCGGATGAATTCTTGAACAGAGGCTATTTCACATCACAGAGAAGTACGTAAAACTGACATATACTTCTTTGTTGTTCTGTTTTCAGGACCCTAGGACAGAGAACAACCCATATCTTGGCTTCATCTACACCTCCTTCCAAGAGCGCGCGACCTTCATCTCACATGGAAACACCGCTCGCCATGCCAAGGACTTCGGTGACCTGAAGCTCGCGCAGATCTGCGGCATCATCGCCTCAGATGAGAAGCGGCATGAGACTGCATACACCAAGATCGTCGAGAAGCTGTTTGAGATTGATCCCGATGGCACCGTGCTTGCTCTGGCCGACATGATGAGGAAGAAGATCGCGATGCCTGCCCACCTGATGTTCGATGGGCAGGACGAGAAGCTGTTCGACCATTTCTCCATGGTGGCGCAGAGGCTCGGCGTGTACACCGCCAGGGACTACGCCGACATCCTCGAGTTCCTCGTTGGCAGGTGGAAGGTCCCCGAACTGACCGGCCTCTCTGGTGAGGGACACAAGGCCCAGGACTACCTCTGCACCCTCGCTGGCAGGATCCGGAAGCTGGACGAGAGGGCCCAGTCGAGGGCCAAGCAAGCCGGTAAGATGCCCTTCAGCTGGGTGTATGGCAGGGAGGTGCAGATGTGAGCACGAAGCGCCTCCATCACGGCGTTCCAAGCTTCCCGCGTACCTACCTGTCGTTCATGCATGTGGAGAGTCTGTCTTTGATATAACGAGGTTCGGACTCGCCTCGTTACATAGTTCTTCAGTTCAGGTTCGTCGTTGCCGTTCCTTATAGCGATAGGGAGATGTCGTCTGTCCGCGTGTGTGTTGTTAGTTTTGTGTACAACTTATGCTGGCTGTGTGGAGTGTGGACTGAACATGAACTGAAGCATGCAGCGTGCTGTTTGTGTTGTTCAGATCCCTTAAGTTTTGTGACCAATAACGCTTGTCATCTGCCGTGTTAGATGATAATAATGCGGAGCTCCAACTGAAGATCACTCACTAGTAGAGGGGCACATCTTTCAGATATAATGGATATATTGTGCTCCTCCGTCCCATAATATAAGGATCCTTATATTATACTGTAGGACGGAGGGAGTAGCTGTCTGTCTGTCTGTCTATCTGAGACAGCATACGATTCAGCCGGTGGTGTTTCCGTATCTCTGCATAAATCAGTGGTTGCTATCCATCATGATGTGATTGATTGCTACGTGTGGGATGTGGCCAAACGCGTGCCATCGTTGGTGCATTTCAAAAGAAAAATGTTAGCGTAGGCACAAAATATGCCTGGTATAGACGGGTTAATATACGAAATGCTTGATATAGACGTAAATCATATACGTATTTCTCAGGAGCTCGTGCAGATGCGTGTTCGCTTGGTCAAGTAGCCAGCCATACCCGTTGTACAAGTTGAGGAGAGATCTACCAACAACTTGCCGGTGACCACTCGGCCTTGCCAATTGCAGCATTTGCTTCTTGTTCCTTTCTGAAAACAGACTATTCGCAGCATTTGAACTCAACTAGGCGTCTAGGCCTGTCTCCCTCTGCTCGCTCGCCACACTGTTTTTTCAGCTCAAATACGAGTCAGCCTAGCATTGTTCCAAGCAAGCGGTAGCGGGTTTTCCTCGGGAGAAATGCAAATCCTGAAAATGCCTACAGACCATAAGTTCGGCAAATTGCAGGCTTATTGATGCAAATATTGAAATGAACCATTCCCTTGTGTCATCATCATGCTCTGAAAGGTTAAAACAAATGGGAGGAGAGGAGAGCCATCATCCTCTCTTCTCTTCAGGGCAGTGTGCAGGATTGCTGACACGTGGCATCAAGGAAATATGCCGGGCTTCTCCAAGCAAGCCTCTATCTAAATCGGCACCAGTTCGCCTGACGCGGAGATCCTCTCTGCCACCTGAAAGGGAGGTGACTGACGTCCGTAGCCAAAGTTCCCTTGATGAAACGGCGGGGCTCATTTCGTTTTCTGTCAGCAAAGGGAGAAGCGACCTCCTCTGCCCATGAAACAGCGCCTCATCGACAGGCCTCTGGGATCCCCTCAAAAGAAGAAAAGACAAGACTCTGAGATGGAACTTGGAACAATTGATCCGCTGGGGAGTGGGAATTCGTGGACATGGCTTGCTACCTCGTCGCTTTCGTAAGACAGTATTCTAGTTTCTCAAGGAAATAAAATGGCTTCTGAATTAGGTCAGGCGAGTCGCCCATCCTAGATGACAGCACTGTGGGTTCAGATTAGAGAAAAAAAAAAGGTTGCCCTTTCATAGATGGTTTTTATTTTTGACGCTTACCTTTCGTAGATGCTCATGTAACAGCACATCTGTACATGTAGAGAATGCTAGATGTGTTGTGAATGCATGTAGATAACGCACAGTTGTTCTAAGGTGCCATGTTTGGCATGTTCCTGTTATGATAGTAATATAAAGTAAATAAAAGTACCTCACCAAAAATAATTAAACTAGCGTGGTTGTCAAAATACGGCTTTTACTCGATCACTCATTTCTAGCGTATAAGTGCATTATACAAAATTCAGAAGTGATAAGAAATCGCAATCCAAATGTTTGCAAAATAAATTTCAGAACACTAGTAGGGCTCTGGCTATCTATTAGGAAAATGGAAGATGCGGAAATGGTCGCTTCTACGAAAAAGGGTTTCCCCCCGCTTTATAGATAAAGCATTACCAAACAACCGAATCCTGCCGATACAAACACACACACCACACCACACCCACCCAAGGCTGGATACAAGGACGCTGATAACAGCAACACTACCCCAACAAAATCCTAGCCAACATCAGATGAACACAATAAGCACTACTACGAAGATGCCGGGGCCCTCAACCATAGGCGGGCCACCGCGAAGAGGAGAAGCCGTGTAAGATGAACAATGAGCTCCAAAGCGGCGCCTTCAGCAAGGGAACGACAGCATCGTGTCGCCACCGCCCAATCAAGAATTAGAGTTTCCTCCGGAGCACTACGACGACAGATGAGATGCCGCGATGGCACCTTCAAGAAGGGGACGGCGCTAGAACGCCGCCGCCGCTGGCCTGGCAAAGCAGAACGGGTTTTCACCCCGACCAACACTCATCGTCACCGGATTGGGTGAACGACCCACCCCGGTCAACACGCCGCCCACACGGCCATGCTGACCGGACAGCGCCCGTGCCGCGTGCTCCGCCCATGAGCACCTCGGCTACCACCAACCGGGCCACCGCCACGGCATCGTGTTGGGGAACGCGGTATTTCAAAAATGTTCCTACGATCACGCAAGATCTATCTAGGAGATGTGAAAGGATCGATATGGTTGACTAGAGGGCGGGGGGGTGAATAGGCAACTAACAATTTTTAGCTTTTCTTTAGCAATTTAAACTTTGCATCAAAGTAGGTTGTCTAGATATGCAACTAGGTGAGCAACCTATATGATGCAATACGGATAGGAACACAAGCAAGCAAGATATATGAAACAAATAAGCTTTCACAAGTAAAGGCACGAGATAACCAAGAGTGGAGACGGTGGAGACGAGGATGTGTTGCCGAAGTTCCTTCCCTTTGAGAGGAAGTACGTCTCCGTTAGAGCGGTGTGGAGGCACAATGCTCCCCAAGAAGCCACTAGGACCACCGTAATCTCCTCACGCCCTCACACAATGCGAGATGCCACGATTCCACTATTGGTGCCCTTGGAGGCGGCGACCGAACCTTTACAAACGAGGTTGGGGCAATCTCCACAACTCAATTGGAGGCTCCCAACGACACCACGAAGCTTCACCACAATGGACTATGGCTTGCGGTGACCTCAACCGTCTAGGATGCTCAAACACCCAAGAGTAACAAGATCCGCAAGGGATTAGTGGGGGGAATCAAATATCTCTTGGTGGAAGTGTAGATCGGGGCCTTCTCAACCACTCCCGAGCAAATCAACAAGTTTGGTTGGCTAGGGAGTGAGATCGGGCGAAAATGGAGCTTGGAGCAATAATGGAGCTTAGTGGTGGAAGAGGAAGAGGTGAGTCAACGGGGAAGAAAGGGGACCCCTTATATAGTGTGTGGAAAAGATCCAACCGTTACCCACCAACCAGCCCGCGGCCAGCGGTACTACCGCGCCTGGCCAGCGGTACTACCGCAAGGCCGCGCGGTACTACTGCTTGCAACCAAGCGGTACTACCGCACGGCTGTGCGGTACTACCGTACCGACCCACGGTACTGCCGCAACCCCAGCACAGAAATAAACAGACGCACAGGAGCTGGGGGCGGTACTTCCGCCACTGCGGTACTACCGAGGCAAAAACCCAGCCAGGGGGAAGGGAAACTTCCGTGCCTACTTCCGCAAAGAAACGGAAGTAGCAAAAACCCGACACAGTAGTACTGCCGAGGGGCGGTACTACTGCCTGACTGCATAGCGCGGTACTACCGCTCGGCGAAAACGGTACTACCGCTACCACGGTAGGTGCGGATGTAAAAAATTACATCCGCTCCTACTACCGCAAAGGGGTGGCACTAGCCTGGTGGGCAGCGGTAGTGCGGCTCTAGGGGAGCGGTACTACCGTGGGCACCTGTGGTACTATCGCGCCACCGCGCGGTACTACCGCGGATGCCTACGGTACTACCGTTGACCTGGGAGCAGTACTATCGCAACCAACAACGGCAGCCAGACAAGGGAGGCAAGAAAACGGAGGAAGCTCCAAGGAAGAAGGAGGGGATAAGAAGGAGACGTGTACGTGATGATTCCACCCAAACCTTTCCAACGCGGACCCCCTCTTAATAGTACGGCTTTCCTACGACTCAAATCCACCAAAAAGAAACGTAGAAAAGACGCCGTCTTCGTCAGTCTTCGAGGGGCACCCAATCGTCTTGTTCCTAGCAAAGAAGTGTCTGGGATACTCATGGCACACGATTAGTCCGCAAATGGGTTGTCATCAATCACCAAAACAGTTAGGGATAAATATGACCTTACAATCTCTCCCTTTTTGGTGGATTGATGACAAAACGGGATTTGCACAAAGAAAATACTATTAAGTAAATGCAAACCCCTCCTCTCTATAATATAGACGGGCTCCCCCTAGATGTGTGCCACCTAGATGAGTGCTATGGACTGCATGGCACACGAATACTAGGAACACAGCTCCCCCTATATTATAGAGACAAGGCATATCTATCACTAGACAAGATAGTACAAACATAAGTTAACTAAGATAGATAGAGTGCATATGTCTTACACCATATGTAGGATAGGTCTCGAAGGCACAAACCAAACAAAAGCAAACGAGGAAAACGAGGTCCAAACGACAAAGCAGACAAACACACCAAGCACGACACAACGCAAATCCCTACACTCTCTACCCCTTTGGCATCGAGACGCCAAAAAGGCAGAGAGGACACCTACACACACGGGGCGGCTCAGGAAGAGAAGTCGTCGCACTGCTCCTCGTGCTCCTCATTAGACTCAGCGGCGGGGATAGTCTCCTCGAGGTCATCCTCTGAACTGGTCCACTTGTATCCCTGCTTTGACATCCAGGCAGCCTCAGGTGTGATGACGTCCTCAGACCCGCCAGACACATCCTCTCCAAAGAGCCTCATAACCTTCTTGTCACGGCGGCGACTCTCCTTGTCAGCCATGTGAGCCATGTACTGTCCCTTCGCCTGCATGCAGAAGAGAGTCTTCATCTTGTCCTTTAGCTTCTTGGCCCATGACGGCTCAGAGGAAGAAGTGGTGGACCTAGCAGCATGGTCCCCAGCAACATTCTCAGCAGCACCAGCCTCCCCCTCACCAGCAGCCCTCCTAGCAGAAGAGGCCTTAGCACGGGTAGTGGTGTTGGCCCAGTTGGGCTTGACGCGGAGGCTGATGGACTCATGGCGAATCCAGTCTGGAGCAAGGAACTCATCACCCGGGTACATCTTCTCCCAAGTGGTGGAGAGCAGCAGAAACAGGTACGGTCCATAGATAGGTACCTTGCGAGTGAACACCGCAAACCGAAGCTCACACCACATGATGTGTGAGACATCAAGTGGCTGAGTTTGAGAAGAACGTGCCTCTGCACACAAGAGCAACATGTCCACTAGATATGCATGTACCTTGTCCTTGTCGCCAATGCGTGGGAACAGAGTGTTGCGGAAGATGTGATGCATGATATCCAGAAAGGAGTTTAACACCCAAGATGACTTGCCATTGGGGAGTACCTTCTCAACAAGGAGGGGCTGAAGCAGGTTCTTGTTGGCAGACTCAGAGTTGGCATGGGTGCGAAAGCCAACGGGGGTGTGAAGCCCGTCATCAGGAATGTGCAGCAGATCCATGAACTCTTTCCATGTAGCAGACAGCTGACGGCCATTGGTCATCCAGGTCATCCTCCGCTCCTCCCCGGGATGAAAGTACACTGAGGCAAAGAACTGACAGATGAGCTCAGGGTCATAGTCAAGGTGAAAAGAGATCACCGGCTCAATAGCAAACTACTCCACCAAGTCCAAAGCCTCTCCAAAATAGTCACGAAACTTGTCCTTCCGCAGGTGATGCATGTCTATCCACTTGACATCCATGAAGGTATTCTACTTGTTCTTGATCACATCCAGATAGATGAGAGCCTGTTGCTTGGTCTAGAACAACTCGGTGCCTCTAAGGATAGCCCGAGGATTCACATAGGGATTGATCTTCCGGTGCTCGACATACTCAGTGATTGAAATCTCGTCCATGCCCTTAGCAGGTTCCTTTTGCTTACTGGCAGTGGTCTTGACATTGCGCTTGGGGGCATTGGAGCCCTCTGGGGCTTCATCTTGGGGGTTGCGCAGACGCTTGGAGCCAGTGTCACGATTGGGATTGGAACGGCGAGAGCCACCACCTGAGACACAGAACGCAAAAACACCCACAACAGCCAAGAGAGATTAATGCAAAGACCACAACAACGCAAGTGAAACAAGCAGAAAGCACACATGATAAATGCCTAGAGAGAGATTTGATCCCTACGGTAGTACTGCCAAGTGCTGCGGAGCTAAGATAGTAGTACGACTCTTAGACGCGGTAGTACCATGCGAGATCACGGTAGTACCGGGTGTAGGAGCGGTAGTACGACCTTAGCGCCGCGGCTGGCGCGATAGTACCGCGTCTGCAGAGCGGTAGTACCGCACAGTACGGTAATACCGCACCTGACGGGCGGTAGTACCGCACCGCGTCAGATCTGAACAAGTTCAAATCTGAACAAAGCCCGCGAAACCACGGCGGTACTACGGTTGGACAAAGCTACCACAAGACAGCATATCAAGTATGTTTCCTACGCATCACGACTCTCCTACATCCTACTCTTGCATAGATTTGGCCTAAAATCTCAAGAACGACAAGTTTCTCCCCAAAAACCTAGAAGCAAGAGAACAACCAAGAAAAAGAGGGATTTGGGGAAAAACCTTGGTCCATGGGAAGAGGAAATGGTGGGGAACGATCCCACCGGTCGGAATCCGAGGAGAGTGGCCGGAGACGGAGATCCGGCGAGGGCCTCCGACGCCATTCTTGATAGAGAGACAAACGAATGGGTATGGGGAGTTGGAAATCCCCTGCCCGAGTCATAACCCCCACGCGCCCTCGACGACGCGGTAGTACCGTGCCCAGACATGGTAGTACCGCCCGGCGCAGTACTTCTGAAGTATCGCACCAGAGCGGTAGTACCGTGCTGTGGCGCGGTAGTACCGTGCCTCCCAAAGCGGTAGTACCGCGGCCAGACGCGGTAGTACCGTGAGCTCAAGAAGATGCACGTTTCGAGCACACGAAAAACTGGATATTTGCATAAAACACTCCGAGCCAACACGACACCACAAGACCACGCAACACACAAAACCAGAAAGGCTCACGACAAACGAACCAACCACGAGACACCACCTCTCCAAAAGAGAGGGCGGTGGCCGTAGCCACCTATGTTTGTGTCAATTGGTATGGCACCGCGAAGAATTATCCTTGGGTCCATGACCAAAACTCGTCTTTGAAGCACAAGTACCATCAAACATGGCTAATGTGAAAGACTTGATTGATTTATGCATAATGGGGGGAGGGAGAGTTCATTGAGAGAACATCACTCCCCCTATGTCCATGCCTACATCTAAATAGGACAACACGTTGAGTATGGTGGGATGTGCAAGGGTTCAAGCAACATTGCTCGAAACGATGATATTTAGCTCATGCCTTAACTCGCGAAATCTTGCTTCATCCAAGGGCTTCGTGAAGATATCTGCAAGGTTATCATGAGTGTTGACGTAGTTGAGCTCGATCTCTCCTCGCCTAATGTGATCCCGGATGAAGTGATACCGGATCTCAATATGCTTCGTCTTGAAGTGTTGCACCGGGTTGAGAGAGATCTTGATGGCACTTTCATTGTCACACCAAAGAGGCACTTTGTCACAAGTGACACCGTAATCCTTTAAAGTTTGCCTCATCCATAAGAGTTGTGCACAACAACTACCGACCGCCACATACTCCGCTTCGGTGGACAAGAGAGACACACAACTTTGCTTTTTGGAAGACCAACTTACCAAAGAGCAACCAAGGAATTGGCACCCTCCGGAAGTGGACTTCCTATCCACTTTGTCTCCTGCCCAATCGGAATCCGAGTACCCTACAACCTTGAAGTTTGATCCTCTTGGGTACCATAAGCTAAAGTTTGGGGTATGAGCCAAATATCGAAAGATTCGTTTGACCGCCACATAGTGACTTTCCTTAGGTGCGGCTTGAAACCGTGCATAAATTCCCACACTCAACATGCTGTCCGGTCTAGATGCACAAAGGTAAAGCAAGGATCCAATCATGGAACGATATACCTTTTGATCCACCACTTTACCATTGGGATCTAAGTCAAGTTGGCACTTGGTGGGCATTGGAGTGGAAGCCGGCTTGACGTCACTTAGCTTGAATCTCTTGAGCATGTCTTGAGTGTATTTGGATTGATTGATGAAGGTTCCTTCTCTTCTTTGCTTCACTTCGAACCCTAGAAAGAACTTCAACTCTCCCATGGAGGACATCTCGAACTTTGAGGTCATGAGAGCGGCAAATTCCTCATTGAAAGCTTTGTTAGAAGAACCAAAGATAATATCATCAACATATAATCGGCACACAAACAACTCCCCTTTGACCTTCTTAGTAAAAAGAGTGGGGTCGATTAGCCCAACTTCAAAACCACGGTCTTGTAACAACTCGGTAAGGTGGTCATACCACGCACGTGGGGCTTGTTTAAGGCCATAGAGTGCCTTATCGAGTTGATACACATGATCGGGAAAGTAGGGATCCTCGAACCCGGGGGGTTGCTTGATGTAAACCAATTCATTAATAGGACCATTAAGAAAAGCACTATTCACATCCATTTGTTGTAACTTAAAGTTGTGATGAGAAGCATATGCAATCAACATGCGAATGGATTCAAGACGAGCAACGGGAGCAAAGGTTTCACCGTAGTCGATACCCTCGACTTGGGAGTAGCCTTGTGCTACCAGACGAGCCTTGTTGCGAATGATAATCCCATGGGCATCTTGCTTGTTCTTAAATATCCACTTGGTTCCTATGACATTGTGATTCTCGGTTGGTCTTGGCACCAATCTCCACACTTTGTTGCGCTCGAAGTTGTTGAGTTCTTCATGCATGGCATTGAGCCAATCCGGATCTTCTAGAGCCTCATAGACCTTGTGGGGTTCCACACAAGAGACAAACGCGTGATGCTCACAATAATTTGCTAATTGTCTACGAGTGCTTACCCCCTTTCTTAAGCTTCCAAGCACATTCGTCATGAGATGATCCTTGGTGGAGAGCTTGGAAGCAACCTTGGCGGCACGACGCTCTAATTCCTCCTCGGTGGTGAGTTGAGGAGCGGTTACTTGATCATCTTGAGCGCCGTCATGAACTTGTTCTTGATCTTGAACTTGCTCGGTGGAGAGAACTTGACCTTGGGCATCACTTGGTGTGTCCACACCGTCTTGAGTATGATCTTGCCCTTGGTCCTGTTCATGAGGTTGAGGGCCTTCATTTGTTCTTAGGAAGCGTGTGGGCCTTGGGTTGGTGATGGCTCCACTTGAGTGGAGCATTGTCCTTCTCCTTCGGCCACAAGGGGTTCCTCAATGGGTAGGATAAAACCAACACCCATTCTTCTTATGGCTTGAGGAGGAATTTCATCACCTACATCACAAGTGCCACTTTGCTCCACTTGGGAGCCGTTATTCTCATCAAACTCCACGTTACACGTCTCCTCAATAAGTCCCGTGGATTTATTGAGGACACGGTAAGCATGAGAGTTTGTAGCATAACCAACAAATATGCCCTCATAAGCTCTAGCCTCAAATTTAGACAACCAAACACCTTTCTTGAGAATGAAACACTTACACCCGAATACCCGGAAGTACTTGAGGTTGGGCTTGTTACCGGTGAGTATCTCATATGGAGTCTTGTTCAAGCCCTTGCGGAGGTAGAGCCGATTGGATGCATGACATGCGGTGTTGATGGCTTCGGCCCAAAAGTTGTATGGAGACTTGAACTCCGCCATCATGGTCCTTGCCGCATCCATCAACGTCCGGTTCTTCCTCTCCACAACACCGTTTTGTTGAGGGGTGTAGGGTGCGGAATATTGATGTTTCATTCCCTCATCACTAAGAAACTCATCCAAGGTGTAGTTCTTGAACTCGGTGCCGTTGTCACTTCTTATTGTCAAGATCTTTGCATTGTGTTGACGTTGAGCTTCATTTGCAAAGTCAATGATGGTTTGTTGGGTCTCGCTCTTCCTCTTGAAGAAATACACCCACGTGTACCTTGAGTAGTCATCCACAATCACCAAGCAATACTTCCTACCTCCAAGACTATCGAAGGATGGAGGCCCAAAGAGATCCATGTGAAGGAGCTCCAAAGGCCTCTTTGAATAAATGATAGTCGTGGGAGGGTGAGCCTTCTCATGTAGCTTTCCTTCGATACAGGCACTGCAAGCACGATCTTTAGCAAAACTAACATTCGTTAGTCCACGGACATGGTCCCCCTTGAGGAGACTTTGCAAAGATCTCATATTGACATGGGCTAAATGGCGATGCCAAAGCCATCCCACATCAACTTTAGCCATTAGGCATGTCGCGGTCTTAGTGGGTCGCTCCGAAAAGTTAATCACATAGAGACCATTCTCGACATGCCCAACAAAAACTACTTTAAGAGTCTTGCTCCACAAGAGGGCCACGGTATCGATATCAAAGAAAGTGGCAAAGCCCATGATAGCAAGTTGACGAACGGAAAGTAAATTGTATGCAAGGGATTCAACAAGCATGAACTTCTCGATCGTGAGATCATGAGAGATGACCACTTTGCCAAGTCCCAATACCTTAGAAGATGAGGCGTCACCCCACTCGACATTGGTGGGCATAGATGGAACTTTGTGCACGTCCACCACTAAGTCCTTGCTTCCGGTCATATGATTTGTAGCTCCGCTATCGAGCAACCATGATCCACCACCGGAAGCAAACACCTACAAGAGATCAATGCTTGGTTTTAGGTACCCATTTTGTAATGGGTCCTTTGATGTTAGTAACAAGGGTCTTAGGAACCCAAATAGACCATTCAATGTACTCATGAAGAGAACCAACAAATTTTGCATAAACATGCCCATCACTAGCACGACATAACACATAAGAAGGGTTAAAATCGCCGGCTTTGTTGAGAGGGGTGGCACTGCCCTTCTTGACATTGTTGTTCTTCTTCTCCTCGGGGGAACTCTCTCCCTCCCTCACAAAGGTTTGCATGAGGGGAGGAGGTCGTTTGGTCTTTTCATTCTTCTTCTTGTTCTTGGAGTCGGCACGTACCCAACCCCTTCCTTGGCCACACCTCCCTTTTGGTTGATCAAGAGATCGTTGAGGTTCTTCTTGCCTTGTATGCAAGTCGCAAGACCTCTCTCAAGTTGCTCCTTCAACTTAGCATTTTCCTCAACAAGATGTATATGCTCACAACACGGGTTAGTAGCATTTGCATTATCAATTAGAACCATATGAGGAAAAGTTGCTTTCTCCTTAGTTAGCTTCACTTGGAGTTGATCATGAGACTCCTTGAGACTAGCGTGAATACCCTTCAAGGCCTTGTGGGCCTTGTAAAGTATATCAAACTCCTCTTTGAGTCTAGCAAGATCAACCCCGAGTTTGGCCTTCTCGGAATTTAGCACACGAGAAACAATGAGGACATGATCATAATCTTTCTTTAACTTAGCATGATCAACGTTGTGTGACTCCTCAAGAGCCAAACGAAGACCACGCTCTTCCTCAAGAGCATTGGAAAGATCCGAAATATCATCGACATAGTCACGACTATGCCCTTCCATCTTAGAGATGGTGTCTTCGTGAGCCTCGATCATGTCATTGGCTTCACCAAGTTGTTCCAAGAGAGCAACAAAGTGCTTCTTGGATTTTCCCTTGAGTTTGCCCATAAAGGCCTCAAACTCGTTAGCCTCCACATTAGCTCCCTCAAGTTCATTAATGCTATCCGTCGGGGAAGGATGATTAATGATGGTAGTTTTGATGTTGGAGGTTACCTTGTTGGTGGCTTTAGCCATGAGGCACTTGGCGGTGATGCTCTCGTTGGGTGAGTTGAAGAGAGACACCCGTGACGTTGTTGCAATGGCAACGGAGGCCATGGCAACCGACTCATCATCTTCATCATCGTAATCATCCTTATTGTACTCTTCTTGCACAACCAAAGCCTTGGGAGGAGTCTTCTTGGTGAAGTTGTTCTTGTTGGGGAACGACTTGGCCTTGTCCTTTCGGATGAGCTTGCCACCATTGTCTTCCCTCTTCTCATACGGGCATTCCGCAACGAAATGACTCACGTTGCCGCAATTGTAGCAAGTCCTTACACGTTGCTTGCCCCTTGTGCCACTCGAGTTGCTTTTGCTAAAGTTTGGCCTCGAGTTTTTCTTGCTCCAAAATTTCCTTGAAGCAAGTGCCATGTGTTCATGATATGCATACTTCGTATCTTCGGGGTTCCTCTCCTCTTCTTCATCTTCTTCTTCTTCCACGGTGAGCTTGGCCTTCAATGCAAGGTTAGGCTTCTTTGCCCGTTGAGAACGGAGCACCGCATTGTCGGCGGTCTTGTCCAAAATGTTCATGGCCACAAACTCATCCAACACTTCGCTTGAGGTCAGAGTGTGGAAGTCCGGTCTTTAACGAATGACGGAGGACATGGCCTTGTGATAGGGCATCATTGCCTTGAGGAATTTGCGCTTGATCCAATTGTCATCCGTGTCCTTACTCCCGTGATCTCGTAGTGAGACCGCGAGTTTGGTCACTCTCCGATAAAGCTCACGAGGTTCTTCATCTTCTTTCATTGCAAACTCATCGGCCTCATCTTGTACCACTTCATAATTGGAGCGTTGAATGCTTGCGCTTCCCCGGTAGAGAGAGACAACACAATGCCATGCATCTTTGGCCAAGGCGAAGGGACGAAGATGAGGTAGGTCTTCAGGTGGAATTGCATCTTGAATGATGAAGAGAGCATTCTCATTGAATTGATTATCCACGGCTTCTCGAGGAGTGAAGTTGCTTGGATCATGCGGATAGAAACCTTCTTCAATGATTCTCCAAAGGTTAGTGTTCACATGATTTAAATGACGTTTAAAGCGGTAAACCCAAGAATCAAAGTCCTCATTTTTCACAATCTTAGGAGGAGGACCGGCATGATTCAAATGAGTGGAAGGAATCGGTCCACCATAAACAAGTGGTGGTTCCACATGGGCAAAGATGCCGGTGCCATTCTTACCACTAGAAGAAGGAGCCTTTTCACTACTAGCTTCCCCCTTGTCGGGGATAGCATCCATCACCTTGTTGGCGGGATCACCCACTTTCAACGGTGCGGTGGATAGTTTAAGCCCCTCAAGAAATTTAGTAAACATGCTCTCAACTTCGGTCGTCATGGAGGTTTTCAATGTCTCCAAGGCCACATTGAACTCCTCACGAGAGACCGAGGTTCCCCCATCGCCCGTAGACGAGATAGAATTCACACCGGAGTGTTCCTCCACACCGTCTACAGTATCAACCATACTCTTTGGACGGTAAAGTCCTTAATAAAGAGACGAGGCTCTGCTACCAATTGAAAGGATCGATATGGTTGACTAGAGGGGGGGGTGAATAGGCAACTAATAATTTTTAGCTCTTCTGTAGCAATTTAAACTTTGCATCAAAGTAGGTTGTCTAGATATGCAACTAGGTGAGCAACCTATATGATGCAATACGGATAGGAACACAAGCAAGCAAGATATATGAAACAAATAAGCTTCCACAAGTAAAGGCACGAGATAACCAAGAGTGGAGACGGTGGAGACGAGGATGTGTTGCCGAAGTTCCTTCCCTTTGAGAGGAAGTACGTCTCTGTTGGAGCGGTGTGGAGGCACAATGCTCCCCAAGAAGCCACTAGGGCCACCGTAATCTCCTCACGCCCTCACACAATGCGAGATGCCGTGATTCCACTATTGGTGCCCTTGGAGGCAGCGACCGAACCTTTACAAACGAGGTTGGGGCAATCTCCACAACTCAATTGGAGGCTCCCAACGACACCATGAAGCTTCACCACAATGGACTTTGGCTTCGCGGTGACCTCAACCGTCTAGGATGCTCAAACACCCAAGAGTAACAAGATCCGCAAGGGATTAGTGGGGGGAATCAAATATCTCTTGGTGGAAGTGTAGATCGGGGCCTTCTCAACCACTCCTAAGCAAATCAACAAGTTTGGTTGGCTAGGGAGTGAGATCGGGCAAAAATGGAGCTTGGAGCAATAATGGAGCTTAGTGGTGGAAGAGGTGAGTCAACGGGGAAGAAGGGGACCCCTTATATAGTGTGTGGAAAAGATCCAACCGTTACCCACCAACCAGCCCGTGGCCAGCGGTACTACCGCGCCTGGCCAGCGGTACTACCGCAAGGCCGCGCGGTACTACTGCTTGCAACCAAGCGGTACTACCGCACGGCTGTGCGGTACTACCGTACTGACCCACGGTACTGCCGCAACCCCAGCACAGAACCTATAAATAGACGCACAGAAGCCGGGGGCGGTACTTCCGCACGCGCGGTACTACCGCGCCCCCCATGCGGTACTACCGCGAGGCAAAAAACCCAGCCAGGGGAGAAGGGAAACTTCCATGCCTACTTCCGCAAAGAAACAGAAGTAGCAAAAACCCGACACAGTAGTACTGCCAAGGGGTGGTACTACTGCCTGACTGCATAGCGCGGTACTACCGCTCGGCGAAAACGGTACTACCGCGGTAGGTGCGGATGTAAAAAATTACATCTGCTCCTACTATCGCAAAGGGGCGGCACTAGCCTGGTGGGCAGCGGTAGTGCGGCTCCAGGGGAGCGGTACTACCGTGGGCACCTGCGGTACTACCGCGGATGCCTACGGTACTACCATTGACCTGGGAGCAGTACTACCGCAACCAACAACGACAGCCAGACAAGGGAGGTAAGAAAACGGAGGAAGCTCCAAGGAAGAAGGAGGGGATAAGAAGGAGACGTGTACGTGATGATTCCACCCAAACCTTTCCAACGCGGACCCCCTCTTAATAGTACGGCTTTCCTACGACTCAAATCCACCAAAAAGAAACGTAGAAAAGACGCCGTCTTCGTCAGTCTTCGAGGGGCACCCAATCGTCTTGTGCCTAGCAAAGAAGTGTCTGGAATACTCATGGCACACGATTAGTCCGCAAATGCGTTGTCATCAATCACCAAAACACTTAGGGATAAATATGACCTTACAAGATGCATATCAACAAGAGGGAAGAGTGTGTCTACATTCACTTGTAGACCGAAAGCAGAAGCGTTTAGTAACACGGTTGATGTAATCGAATGTCTTCGCGATCCAACCGATCCAAGTACCGAACGTACGACACCTCTGCAATCACCACACGTTCAGCTCGATGACATCCCTCGATTTCTTGATCCAGTTGAGGACGAGGGAGAGTTTCGTCAGCACGGCGGTGTGGCACGGTGATGATGAAGTTACTGGCGCAGGGCTTCGCCTAAGCACTACGACGATATGAACGAGGTGTGTAACTGTGGAGGGGGGCACCGCACATGGCTAAGACAATTGATCTTGTGTGTTCTAGGGTGTGATGTCTACTACACAACCTTCTTCTTGTAGACGTTGTTGGGCCTCCAAGTGCAGAGGTTTGTAGGACAGTAGCAAATTTCCCTCAAGTGGATGACCTAAGGTTTATCAATCCGTAGGAGGCGTAGGATGAAGATGGTCTCTCTCAAGCAACCCCGCAACCAAATAACAAAGAGTCTCTTGTGTACCCAACACACCCAATACAATGGTAAATTGTATAGGTGCACTAGTTCGGCGAAGAGATGGTGATACAAGTGGTATATGGATAGTAGATAATGGTTTTTGTAATCTGAAAATATAAAAACAGCAAGGTAACTAATGATAAAAGTGAGCGTAAATGGTATTGCAATGCGTTGAAACAAGGCCTAGGATTCATACTTTCACTAGTGCAAGTCCTCTTAACAATAATAGCATAATTGGATCATAAAACTATCCCTCAACATGCAACAAAGAGTCACTCCAAAGTCACTAATAGCGGAGAACGAACGAAGAGATTATGGTAGGGTACGAAACCACCTCAAAGTTATTCTTTCCAATCAATCCGTTGGGCTATTCCTATAAGTGTCACAAACAGCCCTAGAGTTCGTACTAGAATAACACCTTAAGACACAAATCAACCAAAACCCTAATGTCACCTAGATACTCCAATGTCACCTCAAGTATCCGTGGGTATGATTATACGATATGCATCACACAATCTCATATTCATCTATTCAACCAACACATAGAACCTCAAAGAGTGCCCCAAAGTTTCTACCGGAGAATCACGAAGAAAACGTGTGCCAACCCCTATGCATAGGTTCATGAACCCGCAAGTTGGTCACCAAAACATACATCAAGTGGCACGTGATATCCCATTGTCACCACAGATACGCACGGCAAGACATACATCAAGTGTTCTCAAGTCTTTAAAGACTCAATCCGATAAGATTATTTCAAAGGGGAAACTCAATTCATTACAAGAGAGAAGAGGGGGAGGAGAAACATAAGATCTAACTATAATAACAAAGCTCACGATACATCAAGATCGTGCCAAATCAAGAACACGAGAGAGAGATCAAACACATAGCTACTGGTACATACCCTCAGCCCCGAGGGAGAACTACTCCCTCCTCGTCATGGAGAGCACCAGGATGATGAAGATGGCCACCGGAGAAGGATTGCCCCCTCCGGCAGGGCGCCGGAACGGGTCTAGATTGGCTTTCGGTGGCTACAGAGGCTTCTGGCGGCGGAACTCCCAATCTATTGTGCGTTCTGGAAGTTTTAGGGTATATGGAGTTATATAGGCAGAAGAAGCATGTCAGGGGAGCCACAGGGGCCCCACGAGGCAGGGGGCTCGCCCTAGGGGGGTGGGCGCGCCCCCACCCTCATGGGAAGCTCCCGTATCTTCTGACGTGGGGTCCAAGTCCATCAGGTGTGTTTTCTTCCAAAAATAACTTCTCCAGTTGATTTCATTCCGTTTCGACTCCGTCTGATATTCCTTTTCTTCAAAACACTCAAATAGGCATAAAACAACAAATCTGGGCTTGGCCTCCGGTTAATAGATTAGTCCCAAAAATAATATAAAAATGGATAATAAAGCCCAATATTGCCCAAAACAGTAGATAATATAGCATGGAGCAATCAAAAATAATAGATACGTTGGAGACGTATCAAGCATCCCCAAGCTTAATTCCTGCTCGTCCTCGAGTAGGTAAATGATAAAAAGAGAATTTTTGATGCGGAGTGCTACTTGGCATAATTTCAATGCAAATCTTCTTAATTGTGATATGAATATTCAGATTAGAAAGATTCAAGACAAAAGTTTATATTGACATAAAAATAATAATACTTCAAGCATACTAACAAAGCAATTATGTCTTCTCAAAATAACATGGCGAAAGAAAGTTATCCCTACAAAATCATATAGTCTGGCTATGCTCTATCTTCACCACACAAAATATTTAAATCATGCACAACCCCGATGACAAGCCAAGCAATTGTTTCATACTCTAATTTTTTCAATCTTCACGCAATACATGAGCGTGAGCCATGGATATAGCACTATAGGTGGAATAGAATGGTGGTTGTGGAGAAGACAAAAAGGAGGGGAAGATAGTCTCACATCAACTAGGCGTATCAACGGGCTATGGAGATGCCCATCAACATATATCAATGTGAGTGAGTAGGGATTGCCATGCAACGGATGCACTAGAGCTATAAATGTATGAAAGCTCAACAAAAGAAACTAGTGGGTGTGCATCCAACTCGCTTGCTCACGAAGACCTAGGGCATTTTGAGGAAGCCCATCATTGGAATATACAAGACAAGTTCTATAATGAAAGATTCCCACTAGTATATGAAAGTGACAACATAGGAGACTCTCTATCATGAAGATCATGGTGCTACTTTGAAGCACAAGTGTGGTAAAAGGATAGTAGCATTGTCCCTTCTCTCTTTTCCTCTCATTTTTTTATTTTTTTATTTGGGCCTTTTCTCTTTTTATGGCCTCTTTTCTTTCTTTCTTTTTATTTGGGCTTCTTTGGCCTCTTTTCTTTTTTTATTTGGGCTTCTTTGGCCTCTTTTATTTATTTATTTTCGTCCGGAGTCTCATCCAGACTTGTGGGGGAATCATGGTCTCCATCATCCTTTCCTCACTGGGACAATGCTCTAATAATGATGATCATCACACTTTTATTTACTTACAACTCAAGAATTACAAATCGATACTTAGAACAAGATATGACTATATGAATGCCTCCGGCGGTGCACCGGGATGTGCAATGATGCATGAGTGACATGTATGAAAGAATTATGAACGGTGGCTTTGCCACAAATACAATGTCAACTACATGATCATGCTAAGCAATATGACAATGATTAAGCGTGTCATAATAAACGGAACGGTGGAAAGTTGCATGTCAATATATCTCGTAATGGCTATGGAAATGCCATAATAGGTAGGTATGGTGGCTGTTTTGAGGAAGGTATATGGTGGGTGTATGATACCGGCGAAAGGTGCGCGGTACTAGAGAGGCTAGCAATGGTGGAAGGGTGAGAGTGCGTATAATCCATGGACTCAACATTAGTCATAAAGAACTCATATACTTATTGCAAAAATCTACAAGTTATCAAAGTAAAGTACTACGCGCATGCTCCTAGGGGGATAGATTGGTAGGAAAAGACCATCGCTCGTCCCCGACCGCCACTCATAAGGAAGACAATCAATAAATAAATCATGCTCCGACTTCATCGCATAACGGTTCACCATACGTGCATGCTACGGGAATCGCAAGCTTCAACACAAGTATTTCTCAAATTCATAACCACTCAACTAGAATGACTCTAATATCAGCATCCTCATATCTCAATACAATTATCAAGCATCAAACTTCTCATAGTATTCAACACACTCATAAGAAAGTTTTATTATTAATCTTGTATACCTAGCATATTAGGATTTTAAACAAATTACCATGATATTTAAGACTCTCAAAATAATCTAAGTGAAGCATGAGAGTTCATCTTTTTCTTCAAAATAAAACTACCACCATGCTCTAAAAGATATAAGTGAAGCACTAGAGCATCGACAAACTACTCCAAAAGATATAAGTGAAGATCAATGAGTAGTTGAATAATTATGCAACCATGTGAAGACTCTATAACATTTAATAATTTCAGATCTTGGTATTTTATTCAAACAGAAAGCAAAGCAAAATAAAATGAAATTCTAAGAATGTCAAACATCATGTGAAGAAGCAAAAACTTAGGATCAACCGATACTAACCGATAGTTGTTGAAGAAGAAAGGTGGGATTCCAACCGGGGCATCCCCAAGCTTAGACGCTTGAGACTTCTTGAAATATTATATTGGGATGCCTTGGGCATCCCCAAGCTTGAGCTTTTGTGTCTCCTTAATTCCTCTCACATCACAGTCTCCCTAAATCTCAAAAAGCTTCATCCACACAAAACTCAACAAGGACTCGTGAGATAAGTTAGTATAAACCATTGCCAAAACCTTATCATACTCTACTGTAGCAAATCACTAAAATTATTATTAAACATTGCATACTAAATTCCTCTGCATATTTAATAGTCCTATCCTCAAATAGAATCATTAAAGAAGCAAACATATGCAAACAATGCAAACATAACAGCAATCTGCCTAAACAGGATAGTCTGTAAAGAATGCTGCAACATCCATACTTCCCTAGCTCCAAAAATTATGAAATAAAATTCCCACTGTAGTAAATTTATCAGATCTTAATATGCAAAAGTTTTCAACATTTTATCACATTCTAACTTTTCTAGGGAATTATTGCAACAGCGGTAAACTTTCTGTTTTCAAACAGCAACATGTACACTTGTAACATAGGCATAGTAAAGGCTATTAATGCCACTTTTATTGAAATAAAAGATTCAATTTTTTTTTATAAATAACAGCAAGCAAATCCTAACAAAATAAACAGACGCTCCAAGCAAAACACATATCATGTGGTAAATAAAAATATAGCTCCAAGTAAAGTTACCGATGAACGAAGACGAAAGAGGGGATGCCTTCTGGGGCATCCCCAAGCTTAGGCTCTTGGCTATCCTTGAATATTACCTTGGGGTGACTTGGGAATCCCCAATCTTAGGCTCTTGCCACTCATTATTCCATAGTCCATCGAATCCTTACCCAAAACTTGAAAACTTCACAACACAAAACTTAACAGAAAACTCGTAAGCTCCGTTAGTATAAGAAAATAAATCACCACTTCAAGGTACTGTAATGAACTCATTATTTATTTACATTGGTGTTAAACCTACTGTATTACAACTTCTCTATGGTTTATAAACTCTTTTACTAGCCATAGATTCATCAAAATAAGTAAACAACACATGAAAAACAGAATCTGTCAAAAACAGAACAGTCTGTAGTAATATGGATCAAACGTATACTTATGGAACTCATAAAATTCTCAAATAAATTTCTGGACCTGAGTAATTTATCTATTAATCATCTGCAAAAATAATTAACTAAATATCACTCTCCAAATAAAAATGTCAGCAATTCTCGTGAGCGCTAAAGTTTCTGTTTTTGACAGCATGATCAACAAGACTTTCCCCAAGTCTTCCCAAAGGTTCTACTTGGCACAAACACTAATTAAACACATAAAAAACCACATCTAAACAGAGGCTAGATGAATTATTTATTACTAAACAGGAACAAAAAGCAAGGAACAAAAATAAAATTGGGTTGCCTCCCAACAAGCGCTATTGTTTAACGCCCCTAGCTAGGCATGATGATTTCAACGATGCTCACATAAAAGATAAGAATTGTAACATAAAAAGAGAATCATGAAGAATATGACTAGCACATTTAAGTCTAACAAACTTCCTATGCATAAGGATTTTGTGAGCAAACAACTTATGGGAACAATAATCAACTAGCATAGGAAGGCAAAACAAGCATAACTTCAAAACTTTAAGCACATAAAGAGGAAACTTGATATTATTGCAATTCCTACAAGCATATATTCCTCCCTCATAATAATTTTAAGTAGCATCATGAATTAATTCAACAATATAACCAGCACCTAAAGCATTCTTTTCATGATCTACAAGCATAGAAAATTTACTACTCTCCACATAAGCAAATTTCTTCTCATGAATAATAGTGGGAGCAAACTCAACAAAATGACTATCATTTGATTGAAAATTAAGATCAAGATGACAATTTTCATGGTTATAATTATTCTTTAAAGCATACGTGTCATCACAATAATCATCATAGATAGGAGGCATGCTTTCATCATAATAAATTTGCTCATCAAAGCTTGGGGGGCAAAAAATATCATCTTCATCAAACATAGCCTCCCCAAGCTTGTGGCTTTGCATATCATTAGCATCATGGATATTCAAGAAATTCATACTAACAACATTGCAATCATGATCATCATTCAAATATTTAGTGCCAAACATTTTATAGATTTCTTCTTCTAGCACTTGAGCACAATTTTCCTTTCCATCATACTCACGAAAGATATTAAAAAGATGAAGTGTATGAGATAAACTCAATTCCATTTTTTATAGTTTTCTTTTATAAACTAAACTAGTGATAAAACAAGAAAATAAAAGACTCGATTGCAAGATCTAAAGATATACCTTCAAGCGCTAACCTCCCCGGCAACGGCGCCAGAAAAGAGCTTGATGTCTACTACACAACCTTCTTCTTGTAGACGTTGTTGGGCCTCCAAGTGCAGAGGTTTGTAGGACAGTAGCAAATTTCCCTCAAGTGGATGACCTAATGTTTATCAATCCGTAGGAGGCGTAGGATGAAGATGGTCTCTCTCAAGCAACCCTGCAACCAAATAACAAAGAGTCTCTTGTCCCCAACACACCCAATACATGGTAAATTGTATAGGTGCACTAGTTCGGCGAAGAGATGGTGATACAAGTGCAATATGGATAGTAGATAATAGTTTTTGTAATCTGAAAATATAAAAACAGCAAGGTAACTAATGATAAAAGTGAGCGTAAACGGTATTGCAATGTGTGGAAATAAGGCCTAGGGTTCATACTTTCGCTAGTGTAAGTTCCCTCAACAATACTAACATAATTGGATCACATAACTATCCCTCAACATGCAACAAAGAGTCACTCCAAAGTCACTAATAGCGGAGAACGAACGAAGAGATTATGGTAGGGTACGAAACCACCTCAAAGTTATTCTTTCCAATCAATCCGTTGGGCTATTCCTATAAGTGTCACAAACAGCCCTAGAGTTCGTACTAGAATAACACCTTAAGACACAAATCAACCAAAACCCTAATGTCACCTAGATACTCCAATGTCACCTCAAGTATCCGTGGGTATGATAATACGATATGCATCACACAATCTCAGATTCATCTATTCAACCAACACATAGAACCTCAAAGAGTGCCCCAAAGTTTCTATCGGAGAATCACGACGAAAATGTGTGCCAACCCCTATACATAGGTTCATGAACCCGCCAGTTGGTCACCAAAACATACATCAAGTGGCACGTGATATCCCATTTGAAAGAACATGCGGTGCCCCCATGTTTGGTTTTGGTAATTGATGACAATCTCTATGGACTAATGGTTGCCTTGAGTTATATTTGAAGGTTTTGTCCATAGGCTTTTCTTGGAGTACATGTGTTGGTTTCAAGGAGAGTTTGTGTCGACCAAGGTGCTATTCAAGGAATTATCCAAAGATTGGTCATTTGAGAGTTGAGCTTATTGCAAGCATGTCTTGAAGAAGAAGATTGTTTGATCATTCATGTTTACCTTCAAGACATCATCCAAATGAAGAGAGTTGGAAAGAATCAAGGTTGATCAAGACTAAGTCAAGAGTGAATCAAGTTGATCAACACATAAAGCGTACACAATGTACAGAGGGATCAAGTGATCCCATGGTATGGTAAGCATTGTCCATTACGCTTTGTGTACTAACCCATGGTCTTCGTGAGAGTTCTTTGTGGGGTTAGGTTGCGGCGTGCAAATTCAAGTGAAGCATCATGAAGAGATCAAATGCTTGAAGCTTGCCGTCCATTGTGGTGAAAATGGACTTGCGAAGATGTGCGGAAGAGTGGCTCACCTATAGTGGAGTATGGGGGAGCAATCAACTAGTCTTCATCGAGCCAACACAATCAAGAAAGGTGGTCCACCTTGAGGGAGTCAAGACCGTCATCATCTAGCTCAAGTGGACCATGTGCAAGGCAAAGGTTTGCCCTTGATAGGTTTTCTATTTTACCGGTCTCATGATGGTAGTTGGGAGACCGGGTCATAGGATTGATTGCCGTACTATCAAGGGGGCTCGCGATGAGTAGCTTGATTGTATCATTCGTAGAGAGCTCAAACCATTGCATCCTTGCATCATCTTTATTGGTTCTTGTTTGGTTCTCATTGTGAGTCTTAGAGCTTATGGTCATCTTGATGACAAGCTTGAGTTCATCGAAAACGGAGTTCGCATGCATCTTCTATGATGTTTTCGGTGTTGGAGGTTTTACCGGTCTTTTCCGAGGAAGGGTTCTCACCATTTTCTTATGGCATTTTATCATTTGCTTCTTATTGATATTTCTATCAATATTGTGTTAGCCCATGTTGTTAGCTTTCCAACAAACTTGGTTTCGTTGAATTCAGAGTCCATTTGCAGAAGTTATGGCTATTTTTGTAAAGGCTGCAGCGGTACTACCGTGGCTAGAGCGGATGTAATTTTTTACTACCGTGGCCAGAGCAGTACTACCGCGGCTCCTGAGTGGTAGTACCGCTCCAGAGCAGTACTACCGCGGCTCCTAAGCGGTAGTACCGCTCCGGACCAAAATCTCGTGTTTTGCTCAGCGGAAGTAGGCATGGAAGTATTTTTTTTGTACCGCTCGCAAGCAGTAGTACCGCTACCATTTGCGGTAGTACCGTGAGGACGAGCGGTAGTACCGCTCCGGCGGTTCTACTGGCCTTTTGCCTCCTCGCTGTTGTTTTTCAAAGGGGTACTACCGCCCTAGCGGTAGTACCACTCCTTGGAACGGTAGTACCGCTCTGTGCGGGCTGTGAGCATAACGGTTGGATTTTTTCCCACATATAAAAGGGGGTCTCCTTCCCCAATGAACCTTATCTCTTGAGCTCGTGTTCTTCCCCCATTGTTGACCTTCTTCGAGCTTGCTAACTCTCAATCCCTCCATGGATTCTTGCTAGTTTTTTAGGGAAAAGAGAGAGGAGATCTAGATCCACGTTTCCACCAATCACTTTCTCCTCTAGGTGAGGGGAACCCCTTGGATATAGATCTTGGAGTTCTTGGTGTTCTCCTTCTTGTTCTTCCTCTCATTTTCCTCCCTAGCATTAGTTGCTTCGGTGGGATTTGAGAGAGAAGGACTTGGGCACTCCGTGTGCCCTTGCCATTGCATTTGGTGCATCGGTTTGAGTTCTCCACGGTGATACGTGGAAGTTACAAGTTGAGAAGCTTATTACTCTTGGGTGCTTGGAACCCTTGAGCTTGTTCCTCTTGGGTGCTTGGGCGCCCTAGACGGTTGGTGGTGTTTGGAGCTCAATCATTGTGGTGTAAAGCTCCGGTCAAGCGTCGGGGTCTCCAATTAGGTTGTGGAGATCACCTCGAGCAATTTGACGGGTTCCGGTGACCGCCCCCAAGGGTTGCCAAAGTGTACGGGTTCGGTGACCGCCCCCAAGGGTTGCCATTTGTACGGGTTCGGTGACCGCCTTCAAGGGTCCCTTAGTGGAATCATGGCATCTTGCATTGTGCGAGGGTGTGAGGAGATTACGGTGGCCCTAGTGGCTTCTTGGGGAGCATTGTGCCTCCACACCGCTCCAAACAGAGATTATCATCCACAAGGGTGTGAACTTTGGGATACATCTGTTGGGGAACGTAGCAGAAAACAAAAATTTTCCTACGGTTTCACCAAGATCCATCTATGAGTTCATCTAGCAACGAGTGATCGGATGCATCTACATACCTTTGTAGATCGCGAGCGGAAGCGTTCAAAGAACGGGGATGAGGTAGTCGAACACGACGTGATCCAAATCACCGGAGATCCTAGCACTGAACGGACGGCACCTCCGCGTTCAACACACGTACGGTCAGCGTAAGGTCTCCTTCTTCTTGATCCAGCAAGAGGGAAGGAGAGGTTGAGGAAGATGGCTCCAGCAGCAGCACGACGGCGTGGTGGTGATGGAGCTGCAGTACTCCGTCAGGGCTTCGCCAAGCACTATGGAGGAGGAGGAGGTGTTGGAGAGGGAGAAGGAGGCAACCAAAGGCGTGGGTGAAAAGCCCTCCTTCCCCCACTATATATAGGAGGGCCAAGGGGGGGGGCGCCGGCCCTAGGAGATCCAATCTCCTAGGGGGGCGGCGGCCAAGGGGGGTTTCCTTCCCCCCCAAGGCACCTAGGAGGTGCCTTCCCCTCCTAGGACTCTTCCTCCTTGAAACCCTAGGCGCATGGGCCTCTTGGGGCTGGTGCCCTTGGCCCATGTAGGCCAAGGCGCACCCCCTACAGCCCATGTGCCCCCCGGGACAGGTGGCCCCACCCGGTGGACCCCCGGGACCCTTCCGGTGGTCCCGGTACAATACCGATGACCCCGAAACTTGTCCCGATGCCCGAAACAGGACTTCCCATATATAACTCTTTACCTTCGAACCATTCCGGAACTCCTCGTGACGTCCGGGATCTCATCCGGGACTCCGAACAACATTCGGGTTACTGCATATACATATCCCTACAACCCTAGCGTCACCGAACCTTAAGTGTGTAGACCCTACGGGTTCGGGAGATATGTAGACATGACCGAGACGACTCTCCGGTCAATAACCAACAGCGGGATCTGGATACCCATGTTGGCTCCCACATACTCCACGATGATCTCATCGGATGAACCATGATGTCGAGGATTCAAGCAACCCCGTATGCAATTCCCTTTGTCAATCGGTATGTTACTTGCCCGAGATTCGATCGTCGGTATCCCAATACCTCGTTCAATCTCGTTACCGGCAAGTCACTTTAATCGTACCGTAATGCATGATCCCGTGACCAGACACTTGGTCACTTTGAGCTCATTATGATGATGCATTACCGAGTGGGCCCAGTGATACCTCTCCGTCATACGGAGTGACAAATCTCAGTCTTGATCCGTGTCAACCCAACAGACACTTTCGGAGATACCTGTAGTATACCTTTATAGTCACCCAGTTACGTTGTGACGTTTGGTATACCCAAAGCACTCCTACGGTATCCGGGAGTTACACGATCTCATGGTCTAAGGAAAAGATACTTGACATTGGAAAAACTCTAGCAACCGAACTATACGATCTAATGCTATGTTTAGGATTGGGTCTTGTCCATCACATCATTCTCCTAATGATGTGATCTCGTTATCAATGACATCCAATGTCCATAGTCAGGAAACCATGACTATCTGTTGATCAACGAGCTAGTCAACTAGAGACTTACTAGGGACATGTTGGTGTCTGTTATTCACACATGTATTACGATTTCCGGATAACACAATTATAGCATGAATAAAGACAATTATCATGAACAAGGAAATATAATAATAATGCTTTTATTATTGCCTCTAGGGCATATTTCCAACAACATCGCCGTCTCCGCATGCCTCGGTTATCTCTTACCCGAGCTCTTTACTTATGCACTTTACTTTGTGATAGCCATATTGTTTCTTGTCATATATCTTGCTATCACCTAGTAGTTTATCTTGCTTAGCATAAGTTGTTGGTGCACATAGGTGAGCCTAGTTGTTGTAGGTTTTGTGCTTGACAAATTAACCACTAGGTTTATTCCGCATTTGTTCAAGCCTAAACCGTAATTATTTTAAAGCGCCTATTCACCCCCCCTATAGGCGACATCCACGATCTTTCAATTGGTATCAGAGCCTCGTCTCTCTTTGTTAGGCTTAACCACCTAGAGAGTAAAGATGTCGACTAGGGGATTAGGATTCTCTGACACTCTTAGTTTCGATGGCACAAATTTTGATGTTTGGGTAATTCGCATGCTTAATCTCTTTAGGGTCATGGACCCAAATTTAGAGCGAATTGTAGATATGGGTTTTTCTCCTCCAAAGGATCCCCTAAGATTATCTTTAGAGGATGAGAAAAACTCTTATCTCAATGCTCAAGATTCTAATGTGCTTTTCGATGCTTTGAGCAATGTAGTTATATTTGAACTCATGTCGTTCCGCGATGCTCATGAGTTGTGGACAAAGCTTCAAGATAAATATGGCATGTCCAAGTTTTGTGGGGATGATTGTTCTCCCTCCACTTCCGGCCGTGTTGTGTTCTCAACTTCTTCTACTTCACCTATGTGTGGTTTGCCACAAGGTAATGACATGGTGAGTAGTGGTGTTCATTGCAATGATGATAGTGGGCTCATTGTTGATAACCCTTCATCACTTTCTTATTGCAATGCTTCATCTTTGTACTTTAGCACTTCGAGCACTCCAAATGTTTCACATGCTTGTGTTGATAGTCCTTGCATATCATGTAGAAGTTGCTTGACTAAATCTCATGATGATATGCTTGCTATATCTTGTTGCCATGATGAAAATGCATGTATTTCCTCGAGTTGTTGTTCTAACAATGTAGAGGAAACCCAACACTCCATGGAACAAGATGTGGTCTTGGATGGTGCTTCAAGGGATCCTAAATCATCATCTATTGCATTTTGCCTTATGGCCAAGGCTTCAAAGGTATCTCCCACTTTAAATCCCAATATATCTTGTGATGATATTGATGATGGCAAGAGTGATGATGATGTTGATTATGATGAAGAGAATTATGATGTTGCCTCCTTAAAAATTAAGGGGGAAATGATATTTAAAGCTCTTCTTAAGAATAAAATTGCTCGTTCCAACTTCATGGAAATCATGTCTATTGCTACTGAGGGCAAGAAATATATTGATGAGTTGGAATCTCGTCTTGAGGAGCATGAGGTCACCATTGATAAATGGAAGGTCATGAGCGTGATTACGCTAATGAGATTGCGGACCTCTATCAAGCTCTTGAACTTGAACAAACCACCAAGGAATCTCTTGAGGAGACTTTTGCTCTAGAATTATCTAGAGTGAGGGAATCTCGTGATAGAGCTCTTGTGGTGGCCAATGATTTTGAAACTAAAAATGCTAAGCTTGAAGTTGCTCATGCTAGACTCCTTGAGGATTTTGAGCACCTCGAAAATGGCTCAAGGGTCATTAAGGGTGAGCTCATCAAACTTACCGAGTCTCATGCTCAACTTGAACCTTCTTATTTAAAAGAGCTTTCCAAGTTGTCCTCTCCTCTTGTTGTTAATGATGATGCTTGTGCTACTAACTCTATTACTTGTGAAGCATCCATTTTGAAGGAGAATGTTGAGCTACGGGCTCAACTTGAGTTGCTATCTAGAAATTATGGGAAATTGGAAGAAAGTCATGAAAAGCTCTCAAGCTCTCATGATGATCTTCTAGTATCCCATAATGTGATAAAGATAGCTCATGAGGCCATGATTGCTAAGGTAACATCTAGTGAGCCTCATGTGGATACTAGCATTACTTCTAGTCAAAATGCTATGTTGCCATGTGCTAGTCCTTGTAATTCATCTACTCACAATGTTGGTACATCTTGTGATGAATTGCTTTCCTTGCCTTGTTGCTCTAACAATGAAGCTTATACTTCCTCTAGTACTTGTGTTGAGACTAACCATGTAGAGGAAATCAAAGAGCTCAAGGCTCAAGTCACTTCTTTGAAGAAAGACTTGGAAAAGAGTCATGAAGGGAAATTCACACTCAACAATATCTTGAATGTGCAAACCCCCAATGACAAAGGTGGACTTGGATTCAACTCCAAGAAGAAGAAGAAGTCCAAGATGAACAAAAAGAAGGGCCAAGAACAAGTCAAGAATTCGGCCAAGATTGTTTGCTTCAAGTGCAAAGTAGAAGGGCATCATGTTAGATCTTGCCCATTGAAGAAGAAGGCCATTAGTGACAAGCAACAAGGGAAGCGGCCACAAGTTCGATCTCATGCTCAACCACAAGTTGAAGAAAGTCCTCTTCCCAAGAATCCTCAAGCTAATGCTTCTCAAGTTGAGAAATCAAGTGAGAAGAAAGTGAAGAGTAGACATTGCTACTTATGTCGTGAGAAAGGTCACCTCGCCTCTTCATGCACCAGTGGTAACTTATCCAACCCAATTATTATTTATGATATCTATTCTCTTGGGAAGGATAAGGATGGCAATGTGTTTGCCAAAGTTGTTGGTACTCAAAGTGGTGTCAAGAAGAGAACCATTTGGGTAGCCAAGCCTATTGTGACTAACCTCTTAGGACCCAACTTGGTTGGGGACCAACAAGCTCAAACTTGATCAATAGGTGTTGTTGGAGGGCATTGGAGACTTGGCTACTTTATGAAGAATTAAGGGGAATTCATCATTCTAATTGTCTCAAGCCAAGTTATTCGAATTATCAAGTTTCTATCTTATATCCAATGTTCCTCCTTGCAGTAACTCGTGCTTAAAGTGTCTACATTGATAGTTACTTGCCCCTTTGCATGTTTGGTTTCGTTCCTTGCATGTGTTTGTATATGTTGTGCTTCCAACTTGATTATCTTGAGCAATCAAGTATGTGTGTGTTGGTTTGCACATCATGTACATGTGTGTCGTTCGTTGAGCCTTTGTGCATCTTGATCATATCTTAGTTGGCTCTTGTGAGAGATTAATGGAATACCCCATTGTGGGGGAGTGATGTGCTTTGTGCACCTCACAATCCTATAAATGTGTGTACATGAGGAATACCATCTAGTATTGATATTTCAAGATTATCTAGTCGCTATGTGGTATGTCTTCTCATGAGAAATTCAAATTCTAAATAGTCCATTAATTATCTCTTGTTGGATCCTTTAATTGCCTCTTGTCTATCTTTAATTGGTATCACATTATGGGGGAGTAATATGCTATGTGTATATTACTAGCCTAGAAAATGTGTACATTTGAGATATTGTCATCTAGAGTTGATATTGTAAATTATCTTGTTCCTAGGTGGCATGTTAGCTCTACAAGTTGCAATTTGCTTTTTGTTTGGTGTGAAGATGATGTCGGATATCCTTGCTATCTACCACCGGGAATTATTTCCAAATACTTCTTGTCTTTTGACAATTGGTACTCACTTATGTGTGGTAGAAATTATTGATCATCTTTACATTGGCCTTTGCTTTTATTTGCTTTATCTCTTGCCTAGGATTGTGTCAACTCCCATTGTATTCCATACCACTTGTGGATCTTGTTATTTACTTGAGCTTGTCTAGTGTTTGTATAGATATAGTGAAAGTGCTGATCCCATCTTGTGCTTTTTGTATTCAAATGCAAATTCTCTATAATGCACAATGCTTGGGGGAGCTATCCTATTCTTCTTAGAATGCTCACCTTGTGATCCTTATCAAGTGTGTGTTGGTGGAATGCAAATCGTTTCTTTTTGGTACTTTGTGCCATCATGAAACTTTGTAGAGCACTTGGTTTTTTTGGAACCATCCTCTCTTTTGGGAGTTTGACATCTTTATTTTTGAGTGTATCAATGGATATCTCATTCCTTGATGTATCTTTTTGGATATCCTCCAAGTGATGATTTATTCATTTGGTATCTTTTCTTCGCTTGGTATTTCTTTGTCTTTTGGTCTCGGTTCTTGAAAGTCTTGAGCATGCATATTTACTTCTTGTAGTTTATTTGGCATGCTTTCTTTCTTTGACCCAATATATAGGGGGAACTCCACCAAGTCTCAAATTGGATGAGATGTGCATGAAATTCATTTTCATATCTATATGCACATATTTATGTGGAGTTTGTCCTATGTGTTGTTGGTTCTCTAACTCTTTGGCCCCAATCAGTTTGGGTACCATTTTGTTTGTGTTGTTGTTCTAGGAACAAGTGGAGATGCATTGGATGCTCAGCTCACTCACAAGGAAGGTGGTGTCACCATGTGCTTATTGGAGTCAAGCTAGGATGATTAATGAACTACTATCTACCTTTAATTGGAATCTACTACATCCATCCAATGGTATCTCGGTAACAAGTATCATCATCTACTTCATGCACACATTTCTTGCATCAACCTTTCGTAGGTTGTATCATGGCATGTTATCCATTCTCTCTTGTGATACTTGTTTCCTTTCTCAAAGCATCCCAACAATGATGTCTTGTTGCTAGTTGTGATGTCTTTGATGTTCGTGTGGTTGGAATTCATTTATATGCAATAAGGCCATATCTAGCCTTGTGCTATGCTCTCAAGCAAATATCTTATTGGTATATGTATGAATTCCTTTTGGATATCTTGTTCCTTCATGTTGTAACTATTTCGGGTGTACATCCTTCTTTGTAGATATATATCATCATGATTTCGTCTACCTAGAACCTTATACACTTGAGAGAAATTACATCTCTAGATGATATCCTTTCTTTCACGTCCACCTTGTCTTTCTTATGTTATTTCTTTGGTGGCTCCGTGAAAGCTTTTGCCTTGAGTGCGTGTCTTCTATCGTTGCATCTTGATGCACTCTTGTGTGGTGAAGATTATTTTCGTCATGCTTATCTTTATGAGGCTTTTGCCATCTTAATTAGTATCCCTTGTCTTGATGAGGCTTTCATCTTCTATCTTCACCACGGGTTGTCACAAGCATAGGTTCTTTATATGCTTATTAGTACGCTTGTGAACCCATTTACTTGTTGTGTGTGGGAATGATAGGCCTTGCATTGTGTTGCCTCATTCTTTCAAGACTTTATTGATTCTTAATGCTCATTCGTACATTAATCTTCTCAAGTGCATTGCCTTGACTCACACACATCATTTTGGTTGAGCCCATTCTTAAGTTGCCTCTTTCACTTATTGCTCAACCATGTGTTTGTTACATGTACTAGGCTTAGTTTCCTATATGCTCACTTGCACTTGTTGTAAGTTTCTATTGATTTTGGGGGAGCTATGATCCTATTTTGTGCACTTTGTATCAAATACAAAAATTCTTATGTGTGCACAAATCATGGGGAGCTTCTCTAGTTTCTTTAGAACACTCCTTTGCTCATATCATAATATCCTTTATTCATGTAGCTCGTAGGATCTTTGGTCTAGTTGGTTCAATTGATATCCATTGATTGCTTGCTTCAATTGGTACCTTTTGATTGCTTGATAGCTTGTGTCTCTCTTTGTTATGTCCTTGTGGCATATCATTCCTTTAGCAATCTTGGTGCCTCAATATAGTTGGTCTTCCTCCAAGTATTACCATTGGATATGTGTATTGCATTCCACTCTCTTGTTGAGAAATACACAATTTATGGAGGAACACAATTTATATTGGCCTTCTATGCTTTTCGCCCATTTTGGCAATCGATGCCAATGGGGGAGAAGTTTCAAAGAGTTTTGTGGAGAAGTCTTCAGAGTTTTCTCCTTGCTTTGGTTTTGTTCCTAAGCATTTCAATCTCATATGCATGCATTATTGGTTGTTGCATTGCTTGGTGATGCATAATTCCTTGTATAAACTCTCATGAAAGTGATTGTCATCAATTACCAAAATGGGGGAGATTGAAAGAACATGCGGTGCCCCCATGTTTGGTTTTGGTAATTGATGACAATCTCTATGGACTAATGGTTCCCTTGAGTTATATTTGAAGGTTTTGTCCATAGGCTTTTCTTGGAGTACATGTGTTGGTTTCAAGGAGAGTTTGTGTCGACCAAGGTGCTATTCAAGGAATTATCCAAAGATTGGTCATTTGAGAGTTGAGCTTATTGCAAGCATGTCTTGAAGAAGAAGATTGTTTGATCATTCATGTTTACCTTCAAGACATCATCCAAATGAAGAGAGTTGGAAAGAATCAAGGTTGATCAAGACTAAGTCAAGAGTGAATCAAGTTGATCAACACATAAAGCGTACACGATGTACAGAGGGATCAAGTGATCCCATGGTATGGTAAGCATTGTCCATTACGCTTTGTGTACTAACCCATGGTCTTCGTGAGAGTTCTTTGTGGGGTTAGGTTGCGGTGTGCAAATTCAAGTGAAGCATCACAAAGAGATCAAATGCTTGAAGCTTTCCGTCCATTGTGGTGACAACGGACTTGTGAAGATGTGTGGAAGAGTGGCTCACCCATAGTGGAGTATGGGGGAGCAATCAACTAGTCTTCATCGAGCCAACACAATCAAGAAAGGTGGTCCAACTTGAGGGAGTCAAGATCGTCATCATCTAGCTCAATTGGACCATGTGCAAGGCAAAGGTTTTCCCTTGATAGGTTTTCTATTTTACCAGTCTCATGATGGTAGTTGGGAGACCGGGTCATAGGATCGATTGCCGTACTATCAAGGGGGGCTCTCGATGAGTAGCTTGATCGTATCATTCGTAGAGAGCTCAAACCATTGCATCCTTGCATCATCTTTCTTGGTTCTTGTTTGGTTCTCTTTGTGAGTCTTAGAGCTTATGGTCATCTTGATGACAAGCTTGAGTTCATCGAAAACGGAGTTCGCGTGCATCTTCTATGATGTTTTCGGTGTTGGAGGTTTTACCGGTCTTTTCCGAGGAAGGGTTCTCACCATTTTCTTATGGGCCTTTAATTATTTGCTTCTTATTGATATTTCTATCAATATTGTGTTATCCCATGTCGTTAGTTTTCCAACAAACTTGGTTTCGTTGAATTCGGAGTCCGTTTGCAGAAGTTATGGCTGTTTTTGTAAAGGCTGCAGCGGTACTACTGTGGCTAGAGAGGATGTAATTTTTTACTACCGCTCCAGAGCAGTACTACCGCGGCTCCTGAGTGGTAGTACCTCTCCAGAGCAGTACTACCGCGGCTCCTAAGCGGTAGTACCGCTCCGGACCAAAATCTCGTGTTTTGCTCAGCAGAAGTAGGCATGGAATCATTATTTTTTGTACCGCTCGCAAGCAGTAGTACCGCTACCATTTGCGGTATTACCATGAGGTCGAGCGGTAGTACCGCTCCGGCGGTTCTACTGGCCTTTTGCCTCCTCGCTGTTGTTTTTCAAAGGGGTACTACCGCTCTGTGCGGGCTGTGAGCATAACGGTTGGATTTTCCCCCATCTGTAAAAGGGGGTCGCCTTCCCCAATGAACCTTATCTCTTGAGCTCGTGTTCTTCCCCCATTGTTGACCTTATTCGAGCTTGCTAACTCTCAATCCCTCCATGGATTCTTGCTAGTTTTTGAGGGAAAAGAGAGAGGAGATCTAGATCCACGTTTCCACCAATCACTTTCTCCTCTAGGTGAGGGGAACCCCTTGGATTTAGATCTTGGAGTTCTTGGTGTTCTCCTTCTTGTTATTCCTCTCATTTTCCTCCCTAGCATTAGTTGCTTCGGTGGGATTTGAGAGAGAAGGACTTGGGCACTCCGTGTGCCCTTGCCATTGCATTTGGTGCATCAGTTTGAGTTCTCCACGGTGATACGTGGAAGTTACAAGTTGAGAAGCTTATTACTCTTGGGTGCTTGGTACCCTTGAGCTTGTTCCTCTTGGGTGCTTGGGCGCCCTAGACGGTTGGTGGTGTTCGGAGCTCAATCATTCTGGTGTAAAGCTCCGGGCAAGTGTCGGGGTCTCCAATTAGGTTGTGGAGATCACCCCGAGCAATTTGACGGGTTCCGGTGACCGCCCCCAAGGGTTGCCAAAGTGTACGGGTTCGGTGACCGCCCCCAAGGGTTGCCATTTGTACAGGTTCGGTGACCGCCCTCAAGGGTCCCTTAGTGGAATCACGGCATCTTGCATTGTGCGAGGGCGTGAGGAGATTACGGTGGCCCTAGTGGCTTCTTGGGGAGCATTGTGCCTCCACACCGCTCCAAACGGAGATTAGCATCCGCAAGGGTGTGAACTTCGGGATACATCATCGTCTCCGCGTGCCTTGGTTATCTCATACCCGAGCTCTTTACTTATGCACTTTACTTTGTGATAGCCATATTGTTTCTTGTCATATATCTTGCTATCACCTAGTAGTTTATCTTGCTTAGCATAAGTTGTTGGTGCAGATAGGTGATCCTAGTTGTTGTAGGTTTTTTGCTTGACAAATTAACCGCTAGGTTTATTCCGCATTTGTTCAAGCCTAAACCGTAATTATTTTAAAGCGCCTATTCACCCCCCCTCTAGGCAACATCCACGATCTTTCACCATTGTCACCACAGATACGCACGGCAAGACATACATCAAGTGTTCTCAAGTCTTTAAAGACTCAATCCGATAAGATTACTTCAAAGGGGAAACTCAATTCATTACAAGAGAGAAGAGGGGGAGGAGAAACATAAGATCCAACTATAATAACAAAGCTCGCGATACATCAAGATCGTGCCAAATCAAGAACACGAGAGAGAGAGAGATCAAACACATAGCTACTGGTACATACCCTCAGCCCCGAGGGAGAACTACTCCCTCCTCGTCATGGAGAGCAACGGGATGATGAAGATGGCCACCGGAGAAGGATTGCCCCCTCCGGCAGGGCGCCGAAACAGGTCTAGATTGGCTTTCGGTGGCTACGGAGGCTTCTGGCGGTGGAACTCCCGATCTATTGTGCGTTCTGGAAGTTTTAGGGTATATGGAGTTATATAGGCAGAAGAAGCACGTCAGGGGAGCCACGGGGGCCCCACGAGGCAGGGGGCGCGCCCTAGGGGGGTGGGCGTGCCCCTCACCCTCGTGGGCAGCTCCCGTATCTTCTGACATGGGGTCCAAGTCCATCAAGTCTGTTTCCTTCCAAAAACAACTTCTCCAGTTGATTTCGTTCCGTTTCGACTCCGTCTGATATTCCTTTTCTTCAAAACACTGAAATAGGCATAAAACAGCAAATCTGGGCTGGGCCTCCTGTTAATAGGTTAGTTCCAAAAATAATATAAAAGTGGATAATAAAGCCCAATATTGCCCAAAACAGTAGATAATATAGCATGGAGCAATCAAAAATTATAGATACGTTGGAGACGTATCAGGGTGCCCCCTGCCCCCGTATATAAAGGAGGGGAGGGGAGGCCGGCCGGCCCTCCTAGGGCGCGCCAGGAGAGGGGAATCCTACTAGGACTCCAAGTCCTAGTAGGTTTCCACCTAAGGAAGAGGGGGAAGAAGGAAGGACGATGGGAAGGGAAGGAAAGAGGGGCACCACCCCCCTTCCCCTAGTCCAATTCGGACCCGAGGGGGGAGGGACACGGCCAGCCCCTCCTGGCCCTTCCTCTCTTCCCACTAAGGCCCATAGAGGCCCATTAGTTCTCCCCCCCGGGGGGGGGGGTTCCGATAACCCTCTGGCACTCTGATAATTATTCGGTACCTCTCGGAACTCATCTGGTGTCTGAATAACATCGTCCAATATATCAATCTTTATGTCTCGACCATTTTGAGACTCCTCTTCCTGTCAGTGATCTCACAAACTTCGATCATCAAATCACATAACTCATAATACAAATTGTCATTGAACGTTAAGCGTGCGGACCCTACGGGTTTGAGAACTATGAGACATGACCGAGACACATCTCCGGTCAATGAACAATAGCAGAACCTGGATGCTCATATTGCCTCCTACATATTTTATGAAGATCTTTATCGGTCAAACCGCATAACAACATACGTTGGTCCCTTTGTCATTGGTATGTTACTTGCCCAAGATTCGATCGTCGGTATCATCATACCTAGTTCAATCTCGTTACCGGTAAGTCTCTTTACTCGTTCCGTAATGCATTATCCCGTGACTAACTCATTAGTCACATTGCTTGCAAGGCTCATAGTGATGTGCATTACCGAGAGGGCCCAGAGATACCTCTCCGATACACGGAGTGACAAATCCTAATCTCGGTCTATGCCAACTCAACAAACACCATTAGAGACACATGTATAGCATCTTTATAATCACCCAGTTACGTTGCGATGTTTGATAGCACACAAGGTGTTCCTCGGGTATTCGGGAGTTGCATAATCTCATAGTCCGAGGAACATGTATAAGTCATGAAGAAAGCAATAGCAAAAAAACTAAACGATCATTATGCTAAGCTAACGGATGGGTCTTGTCCATCACATCATTCTCTAATGATGTGATCCTGTTCATCAAATGACAACACATGTCTAGGGCTAGGAAACTTAACCATCTTTGATTAACGAGCTACTCAAGTAGAGGCATACTAGGGACCTATGTTTCTCTATGTATCCACACATGTACTAATTTTCCAGTTAATACAATTCTAGCATGAATAATAAACATTTATCATGATATAAGGAAATATAAATAACAACTTTATTATTGCCTCTAGGGCATATTTCCTTAAATCTGAGCCCCACCCTCAAGCAGGACACACCAAACAGACGCGACCGACCGGAACAAAGCGGAAGCTTGATACGTCTCCAACATATCTATAATTTTTGATTGCTCCATGCTATATTTTCTACTGTTTTGGACATTATCGGGCTTTATTATCCACTTTTATATTATTTTTGGGACTAACCTATTAACCGGAGGCCCAGCCCAGAATTGTTGTTTTTGCCTGTTTTAGGGTTTCGAAGAAAAGGAATATCAAACGGAGTCCAAACGGAATGAAACCTTCGGGAACATGATTTTTTCACCGAATACAACTCAGGAGACTTGGACCCTACGTCAAGCCAATTAAGAGGAGGCCACGAGGTAGGGGGGCGCGCCTGCACCAACGCTACTTAATGCTTGTGTTGAATTTTGAAGTCCCTTAGCATGCACGTATGTAAACGTTATGTAACAAATTTGAAACATGAGGTGTTATTTGATTGTCCTCCTTATGAGTGGCGGTCGGGGACGAGCGATGGTCTTTTCCTACCAATCTATCCTCCTAGGAGCATGCGCGTAGTGCAGAGGTTTTTGATGACTTGTAGATTTTTGCAACAAGTATGTGAGTTCTTTATGACTAATGTTGAGTTCATGGATTATACGCACTCTCACCCTTCTATCCTTGCTAGACTCTTTGGTACCGTGCATTGCCCTTTCTCACATTGAGAGTTGGCGCAAACTTCGCCAGTGCATCCAAACCCCGTGATATGATACGCTCTTTCACACATAAACCTCCTTATATCTTCCTCAAAACAGCCACCATACCTACCTATTATGGCATTTCCATAGCCATTCCGAGATATATTGCCATGCAACTTTCCACCATTCCGTTTATCATGACACATTCATCATTGTCATATTGCTTAGCATGATCATTGCTACCTCTTGAGCTTGCGTTGGTTTTCCCCGAAGAGGAAGGGATGATGCAGCAAAGTAGCGTAAGTATTTCCCTCAGTTTTTGAGAACCAAGGTATCAATCCAGTAGGAGGCCACGCTCAAGTCCCTCGTACCTGCACAAAACGATAGCTACTCGCAACCAGCGTGATTAGGGGTTGTCAATCCCTTCACGATCACTTACGAGAGTGAGATCTGATAGATATAATATTTTTGGTATTTTTTGTATAAATATGCAAAGTAAAAAGTAAAGGCAAAGTAAAAAAGCAAAGCAAGATTAAAGTGATGGAGATTGATATCATGAGAATAGACCCGGGGGCCATAGGTTTCACTAGTGGCTTCTCTCAAGAGCATAAGTATTCTACGGTGGGTGAACAAATTACTGTTGAGCAATTGACAGAAGTGAGCATAGTTATGAGAATATCTAGGCATGATCATGTATATAGGCATCACGTCCGTGACAAGTAGACCGAAACGATTCTGCATCTACTACTATTACTCCACTCACCGACCGATATCCAGCATGCATCTAGAGTATTAAGTTAAAAACAGAGTAACGCCTTAAGCAAGATGACATGATGTAGAGAGATAAATTCATGCAATATGAAATAAACCCCATCTTGTTATCCTCGATGGCAATGATACAATACGTGCCTTGCTGCCCCTTCTGTCACTGGGAAAGGACACCGCAAGATCGAACCCCAAGCTAAGCACTTCTCCCATGGCAAGAACTACCAATCTAGTTGGCCAAACCAAACGGATAATTCGAAGAGACTTGCAAAGATAACCAATCATACATAAAAGAACTCAGAGAAGATTCAAATATTATTCATAGATAGACTTGATCATAAACCCACAATTCATCAGTCTTAACAAACACACTGCAAAAAGAAGATTAATTACATCAAATTGATCTCCACAAGAGAGGGGGAGAACTTTGTATTGAGATCCAAAAAGAGAGAAGAAGCCATCTAGCTACTAACTATGGACCCTAAGGTCTGAGGTAAACTACTCACACTTCATCGGAGATGCTATGATGATGTAGAAGCCCTCCGTGATGACGGCCCTCTCCGGCGGAGCTCCGGAACAGGCCCCAAGATGGGATCTCGTGGATACAGAAAGTTGCGGTGGTGGAATTAGGTTTTTGGCTCCTCTTCTGATTGTTTGGGGGTATGTAGGTATATATAGGAGGAAGGAGTACGTCGGTGGAGCATCGAGGGGCCCACAAGGCAGGGGGCGCACCCTAGGGGGGGCGCCCCCACCCTCGTGACCGCCTCTTTGACTCCTTGGAGTAGGGTCCAAGTCTCCTTGATCACGTTCGGTGAGAAAATCACGTTCCCGAAGGTTTTATTCCATTTGGACTCCGTTTGATATTCCGTTTCATCGAAACACTGAAATAGGCAAAAAATAGCAATTCTGGGCTGGGCCTTCGGTTAATAGGTTAGTCCCAAAAATAATATAAAAGTGGAAAATAAAGCCCAATATAGTCCAAAATAGTAGATAATATAGCATGGATCAATCAAAAATTATAGATATGTTGGAGACGTATCAGGCATCCCCAAGGTTAATTCCTGCTCGTCCTCGAGTAGGTAAATGATAAAAAGAGAATTTTTGATGCGGAGTGCTACTTGGCATAATTTCAATGCAAATATTCTTAATTGTGATATGAATATTCAGATTCGAAAGATTCAAGACAAAAGTTTATATTGACATAAAAATAATAATACTTCAAGCATACTAACAAAACAATTATGTCTTCTCAAAATAACATGGCCAAAGAAAGTTATCCCTACAAAATCAAATAGTCTGGCTATGCTCTATCTTCACCACACAAAGTATTTAAATCATGCACAACCCTGATGACAAGCCAAGCAATTGTTTCATACTCTAACTTTTTCAAAACATTTTCAATCTTCACGCAATACATGAGCGTGAGCCATGGATATAGCACTATAGGTGGAATAGAATGGTGGTTGTGGAGAAGACAAAAAGGAGAAGATAGTCTCACATCAACTAGGCGTATCAACGGGCTATGGAGATGCCCATCAATAGATATCAATGTGAGTGAGTAGGGATTGCCATGCAACGGATGCACTAGAGCTATAAGTATATGAAAGCTCAAAAAGAAACTAAGTGGGTGTGCATCCAACTTGCTTGCTCATGAAGACCTAGGGCAATTTGAGGAAGCCCATCATTGGAATATACAAGCCAAGTTCTATAATGAATGATTCCCACTAGTATATGAAAGTGATAACATAGGAGACTCTCTATCATGAAGATCATGGTGCTACTTTGAAGCACAAGTGTGGTAAAAGGATAGTAACATTGTCCCTTCTCTCTTTTTCTCTCATTTTTTTATTTGGGCCTTTTCTCTTTTTTTTATGGCCTCTTCTTTTTTTATTTTTTTATTTGGGCTTCTTTGGCCTCTTTTATTTATTTTCCGTTCGGAGTCTCATCCCGACTTATGGGGGAATCATAGTCTCCATCATTCTTTCCTCACTTGGGACAATGCTCTAAAAATGATGATCATCACACTTTTATTTTTCTTACAACTCAACAATTAAAACTCGATACTTAGGACAAAATATGACTCTATATGAATGCCTCCGGCGGTGTACCGGGATATGCAATATGACAATGATGAATGTGTCATGATAAACGGAACGGTGGAAAGTTGCATGGCAATATATCTCGGAATGGCTATGGAAATGCCATGATAGGTAGGTATGGTGGCTGTTTTGAGGAAGGTATATGGTGGGTGTATGATACCGGCGAAAGGTGCGCGGTATTAGAGAGGCTAGCAAAGGTGGAAGTGTGAGAGTGCGTATAATCCATGGACTCAGCATTAGTCATAAAGAACTCATATACTTATTGCAAAAATCTACAAGTTATCATAGCAAAGTATTACGCGCATGCTCCTAGGGGGATAGATTGGTAGGAAAAGGCCATCGCTCGTCCCCGACCGCCACTCATAAGGAAGACAATCAATAAATAAATCATGCTCCGACTTCATCACATAACGGTTCACCATACGTGCATGCTACGGGAATCACAAACTTTAACGCAAGTATTCTTTAAATTCACAACTACTCAACTAGCATGACTTTAATATTATCACCTCCATATCTCAAAACAATTATCAAGCATCCAACTTTTCTTAGTATTCAACACACTCAAAAGAAAGTTTCACAAATCTTGAATACCAAGCATATTATTATTAAGCAAATTACCATGCTATAAAGAGACTCTCAAAATAATTTAAGTGAAGCATAAGAGATCAATAGTTTCTTTAAAACAAATCCACCACCGTGCTCTAAAAGATCTAAGTGAAGCACATAGAGCAAAATTATAACGCTCAAAAGATATAAGTGACGCACATAGAGCAAAACTAGATAGCTCAAAAGATATAAGTGAAGCACATATAGTATTCTATCAAATTCTAATTCATGTATGGCTCTCTCAAAAGGTGTGTACAGCAAGGATGATTGTGGCATACTAAAACACAAAGACAAAAATAATACAAGACGCTCCAAGCAAAACACATATCATGCTGGTGAATAAAAATATAGCTCCAAGTAAATTACCGATAGAAGTGGACGAAAGAGGGGATGCCTTCCGGGGCATCCCCAAGCTTTGACTTTTTGGTGTCCTTGGATTATCTTGGGGGTTCCATGGGCATCCCCAATATTAGGCTCTTGCCACTCCTTGTTCCATAATCCATCACAAGAATTCACCCAAAACTTGAAAACTTCACAACACAAAACTTAAAGTAGAAAACTCGTGAGCTCCGTTAGCGAAAGAAAACAAAAGACCACTTCAAGGTACTGTAATGAACTCATTATTTATTTATATTGGTGTTAAACCTACTGCATTCCAAATTTTCTATGGATTATAAACTATTTTACTAACCATAGATTCATCAAAATAAGCAAACAACACACGAAAAACAGAATCTGTCAAAAAACAGAAAAGTCTGTAGTAATCTGTAGCTAGCGCAAGATCTGGAACCCCAAAAATTCTAAAATAAATTTCTTGACGTGAGGAATTTATCTATTAATAATCTTCAAAAATAATTAACTAAATAGCACTTCCCAAATAAAAATGACAGCAGTTCTCGTGAGCGCTAAAGTTTCTGTTTTTTACAGCAAGTTCAACAAGACTTTCCCCAAGTCTTCCCAACGGTTCTACTTGGCACAAACACTAATTAAACACAAAAAAACACAAACAAAACAGAGACTAGATAATTTATTTATTACTAAGCAGGAGCAAAAAGCAAGGAATAAAAATAAAATTGGGTTGCCTCCCAACAAGCGCTATCGTTTAACGCCCCTAGCTAGGCATAAAAGCGAGGATAGATCTAGGTATTGCCGTAGTAATAAGATAGATCGGTGAAACTCATTTCGTATTCTATACGTTCCACAGCAAGTTTTCTTTGAGGCAAGCAAAAGTAATCAAAAGGGCTAAATTTAATAGGACAGAAGTCCCCAAGATCAATTTTAGGAGGTATAGGTTCCTCTTTCGGCCCTTCGTATTGTACAACCAATTCATCATTATAAGAATTCTCTTGACAGAACCTTGTGAGCCTAAACTCAAGAGAGAATCCTAGCTCATTATTTCGAATAGCCAAATCATCATTAATTTCATAGATTCTATCAATTAAAATATTGATTGGCACCTTTTTTCTGAGGTTTTCATTAAAAGCAACATAGTCAAGAGATTGAAAGCGCATAATTTCTTCTTGATCGAAGAGGATAGATTCTATGGGAGGACGACCAGCGTCCACCCTATAGTGCGCAAAGATTTCTTTGGCTTCTTTTATTATAAATCTGAATTCATGAGCCAAAAAGATAGTAGCGGCACGCTTAACAGAGGAATGCTCGATATTATAAAATTCTAGGAAAACTCTTTGTATAGATGGGTGCATATGCATAAATTGCCTTTCAAGTTCAACGATAAGCATGGAAATAGCGTCCGCAAGACTATTAGTTCTATGGAGAATAGAACCGCCCATAGAGGGAAAAGCACCGGCACAAGTAAAGAAATCTTGAATAACTCTTTTTCCAATAATATTACCACTACCGATTCGAAATCTTTTTGTATGGTAGGTAGGGGGTTCTTCAGCAGGAGCATCAGAATTTTCTATGATATTGTTATCGCCCATATTCGCGATAACTTCCCCAATTTCAGACATAACAACAAGCAAGCAAACGAGCACACGAGCAAACAAGAGCAAACGGGCAAAAGAGGCAAATAGAGAGGGAGGATAGAGAGAGAGAGGGCGAATAAAACGGCAAGGGTGAAGTGGGGGAGAGGAAAACGAGAGGCAAATGGCAAATAATGTAATGCGAGAGATAGGGATTGTGATGGGTACTTGGTATGTTGACTTTTTGCGTAGACTCCCCGGCAACGGTGCCAGAAATCCTTCTTGCTACCTCTTGAGCTTGCGTTGGTTTTCCCCGAAGAGGAAGGGATGATGCAGCAAAGTAGCGTAAGTATTTCCCTCAGTTTTTGAGAACCAAGGTATCAATCCAGTAGGAGGCCACGCTCAAGTCCCTCGTACCTGCACAAAACGATAGCTACTCACAACCAACGCGATTAGGGGTTGTCAATCCCTTCACGGTCACTTACGAGAGTGAGATCTGATAGATATAATATTTTTGGTATAAAGATGCAAAGTAAAAAGTAAAAGCAAATTAAAAAGCAAAGCAACATTAAAGTGATGGAGATTGATATGATGAGAATAGACCCGGGGGCCATAGGTTTCACTAGTGGCTTCTCTCAATAGCATAAGTATTCTACGGTGGGTGAACAAATTACTATTGAGCAATTGACAGAATTGAGCATAGTTATGAGAATATCTAGGCATGATCATGTATATAGGCATCACGTCCGTGACAAGTAGACCAAAACAATTCTGCATCTACTACTATTACTCCACTCATCGACCGCTATCCAGCATGCATCCAGAGTATTAAGTTAAAAACAGAGTAACGCCTTAAGCAAGATGACATGATGTAGAGAGATAAATTCATGCAATATGAAATAAACCCCATCTTGTTATCCTCGATGGCAACGATACAATACGTGCCTTGCTGCCCCTTATGTCACTGGGAAAGGACAACGCAAGATCGAACCCAAAGCTAAGCACTTCTCCCATGGCAAGAACTACCAATCTAGTTGGCCAAACCAAACGGATAATTCGAAGAGACTTGCAAAGATAACCAATCATACATAAAAGAATTCAGAGAAGATTCAAATATTATTCATAGATAGACTTGATCATAAACCCACAATTCATCGGGCTCAACAAACACACCGCAAAAAGAAGATTAATTACATCGAACAGATCTCCACAAGAGAGGGGGAGAACTTTGTATTGAGATCCAAAAAGAGAGAAGAAGTCATCTAGCTACTAACTATGGACCCGAAGGTCTGAGGTAAACTACTCACACTTCATCGGAGAGGCTATGATGATGTAGAAACCCTCCGTGATGACGGCCCTCTCCGGCGGAGCTCCGGAATAGGCCCCAAGATGGGATCTCGTGGATACAGAAAGTTGCGGTGGTGGAATTAGGTTTTTGGCTCCTCTTCTGATCGTTTGGGGGTACGTAGGTATATATAGGAGGAAGGAGTACGTTGGTGGAGCACCGAGGGGCCCACGAGGCAGGGGGCGCGCCCTAGGGGGAGGGGCGCCCCCACCCTCGTGACCGCCTCTTTGACTCCTTGGAGTAGGGTCCAAGTCTCCTGGATCACGTTCGGTGAGAAAATCACGTTCCCGAAGGTTTTATTCCGTTTGGACTCCATTTGATATTCCGTTTCTTCGAAACACTGAATAGGCAAAAAACAACAATTCTGGGCTGGGCCTCCGGTTAATAGGTTAGTCCCAAAAATAATATAAAAGTGGAAAATAAAGCCCAATATAGTCCAAAACAGTAGATAATATAGCATGGAGCAATCAAAAATTATAGATACGTTGGAGACGTATCAATCATGTAGTTGACATAGTATTTGTGGCAAAGCCACCGTTCATAATTCTTTCATACATGTCACTCTTGGTCCATTGCATATCCCGGTACACCGCCGGAGGCATTCATATAGAGTCATCTTTTGTTCTAGTATCGAGTTGTAATCATTGAGTTGTAAATAAATAGAAGTGTGATGATCATCATTTTTTAGAGCATTGTCCCAAGTGAGGAATACAAAAAAAGAGAAAGGCCATAAAAAAAGAGAAGGCCCAAAAAATGAGAGAAAAAGAGAGAAGGGACAATGTTACTATCCTTTGCCACACTTGTGCTTCAAAGTAGCACCGTAATCTTCATGATAGAGAGTCTCTTGTTTTGTCATTTTCATATACTAGTGGGAATTTTTCATTATAGAACTTGGCTTGTATATTCCAACAATGGGCCTCCTCAAGTGCCCTAGGTCTTCGTGAGGAAGCAAGCTGGATGCACACCCACTTAGTTTCTTTTGTTGAGCTTTCATACATTTATAGCTCTAGTGCATCCGTTGCATGGCAATCCCTACTCCTTGCATTAACATCAATCGTTGGGCATCTCCATGGCCCATTGATTAGCCTCGTTGATGCGAGACTTTCTCCTTTTTTGTCTTCTCCACATAACCCCCTCATTATATTCTATTCCACCCATAGTGCTATGTCCATGGCTCGCGTTCATATATTGCGTGAAAGTTTATAGGTTTGAGATTACTAAAGTATGAAACAATTGCTTGGCTTGTCATCGGGGTTGTGCATGATGAGAGCATTCTTGTGTGACGAGAATGAAACATGACTAAACTATATGATTTTGTAGGGATGAACTTTCTTTGGCTATGTTATTTTGAGCAGACATAATTGCTTAGTTAGTATGCTTGAAGTATTATTATTTCTATGTCAATATGAACTTTTGTCTTGAATCTTTCGGATCTGAACATTCATCCCACAATTAAGAAGAATTACATTAAAATTATACCAAGTAGCACTCCGCATCAAAAAATTTGTTTTTATCATTTACCTACTCGAGGACGAGCAGGAATTAAGCTAGGGGATGCTTGATACGTCTCCAACGTATCTATAATTTTTGATTGCTCCATGCTATATTATCTACTATTTTGGACATTATTGGGCTTTATTATCCACTTTTATATTATTTTTGGGACTAACCTATTAACCGGAGGCCCAACCCAGAATTGCTGGTTTTTGCCTTTTTTAGGGTTTCGAAGAAAAGGAATATCAAACGGAGTCCAACGGAATGAAACCTTCGGTAACGTGATTTTCTCAACGAACAAGACCCAGGAGACTTGGACCCTACGCCAAGACACAAAAGAGGAGGCCACGAGGTAGGGGGGCGCGCCTACCCCCCCCCCAAGGCGCGCCCTCCACCCTTGTGGGCCCCTGTTGCTCCACCGACGTACTCCTATATATACCTACGTACCCCCAAACTATCAAATACGGAGCCAAAAACCTAATTCCACCGCCGCAACTTTCTGTATCCACGAGATCCCATCTTGGGGCCTGTTCCGGAGCTCCGCCGGAGGGGGCATCGATCACGGAGGGCTTCTACATCAACACCATAGCCCTTCCGATGAAGTGTGAGTAGTTTACCTCATACCTGCGGGTCCATAGTTATTAGCTAGATGGCTTCTTCTCTCTTTTTGGATCTCAATACAATGTTCTCCCCCTCTCTTGTGGAGAACTATTCAATGAATCTTCTTTTTGCGGTGTGTTTGTTGAGACCGATGAATTGTGGGTTTATGATCAAGTCTATCTATGAACAATATTTGAATCTTCTCTGAATTCTTTTATGTATGATTGGTTATCTTTGCAAGTCTCTTCGAATTATCAGTTTGGTTTGGCCTACTAGATTGATTTTTCTTGCAATGGGAGAAGTGCTTAGCTTTGGGTTCAATCTTGCGGTGTTCTTTTCCAGTGACAGTAGGGGCAGCAAGGCACGTATTGTATTGTTTCCATCGAGGATAACAAGATAGGGTTTTCATCATATTGCATGAGTTTATCCATCTACATCATGTCATCTTGCTTAAGGTGTTACCCTATTTTTAACTTAATACTCTAGGTGCATGCTGGATAGCGGTCGATGAGTGGAGTAATAGTAGTAGATGCAGGCAGGAGTCGGTCTACTTGTCTCGGACATGATGCCTATATACATGATCATACCTAGATATTCTCATAACTATTCTCAATTCTGTCAATTGCTCAACAGTAATTTCTTCATCCACCGTAGAATACTTATGCTCTCGAGAGAAGCCACTAGTGAAACCTATGGCCCCCGGGTCTATCTTTATCATATTAATCTCCTACTACTTAGTTATTTCCTTTGCTTTTTTACTTTGCCTTTAGCTTTGCATCTTTGTCACAAAAATACCAAAAATATTATCTTATCATATCTATCAGATCTCACTCTCGTAAGTGGTCGTGTAGGGATTGACAACCCCTATTCGCGTTGGTTGCGAGGATTTATTTGTTTTGTGCAGGTACGAGGGACTCGCGCGTAACCCCCTACTGGATTGATACCTTGGTTCTCAAAAACCTAGGGAAATACTTACGCTACTTTGCTGCATCATCCCTTCCTCTTCGGGGAAAACCAACACAGTGCTCAAGAGGTAGCAGTGGTCCTGTTAAGCATCAACACTTGATGCTCCTTTTTGATTTCTACCTCCGCAGCCTTTAGCATCGCGAAGAGCTTAGGAATTGTCTTATCCATCGCTTGCATATTATAGTTCATCACGAAGCTTTTGTAGCTTGGTGGCAGTGATTGAAGAACTCTGTCAATGACACTATCATCAGGAAGATTAACTCCTAGTTGAGTCAAGTGATTGTGGTACCCAGACATTCTGAGTATAGGTTCACTGACAGAACTATTCTCCTCCATCTTGCAGCTATAGAACTTATTGGAGACTTCATATCTCTCAATTCGGGCATTTGCTTGAAATATTAACTTCAACTCCTAGAACATCTCATATGCTCCATGACGTTCAAAATGTCATTGATGTCCCGATTCTAAGCTGTAAAGCATGGCACACTGAACTATCGAGTAGTCATCAGCTTTGCTATGCCAGACTTTCATAACATCTAGTGTTGCTCCTATAGCAGACTTCGCACCTAGCGGTGCTTCCAGGACGTAATTCTTCTGTGCAGCAATGAGGATAATCCTCAAGTTACGGACCCAGTCCATGTAGTTGCTACCATCATCTTTCAACTTAGCTTTCTCTAGGAACGCGTTAAAATTCAAAGGAACAGTAGCATGGGCCATTTATCTACAACAACATAGACATGCAAAAATTCTATGGCGTACTAAGTTCATGATAAATTAAAGTTCAATTAATCATATTACTTAAGAACTCCCACTTAGATAGACATCCCTCTAGTCATCTGAATGATCACGTGATCCATATCAACTAAACAATGTCCGATCATCACGTGAGATGGAGAATTTTTCAATGGTGAACATCACTATGTTGATCATATCTACTATATGATTCACGCTCGACCTTCCGGTCTCAGTGTTCCGAGGCCATATCTGCATATGCTAGGCTCCTCAAGTTTAACCCAAGTATTCTGCGTGTGCAAAACTGGCTTGCAACCATTGTATGTGAACGTAGAGCTTATCACACCCGATCATCACGTGGTGTCTCGGCATGACGAACTGTAGCAACGGTGCATACTTAGGGAGAACACTTATACCTTGAACTTTAGTGAGAGATCATTTTATAATGCTACCGTCGAACTAAGCAAAATAAGATGCATAAAAGATAAACATCACATGCAATCAAAATAAGTGATATGATATGGCCATCATCATCTTGTGCCTTTGATCTCCATCTCCAAAGCACCGTCATGATCACCATCATCACCGGCTTGACACCTTGATCTCCATCGTAGCATCATTGTCGTCTCGCCAACTATTGCTTCTACGACTATCGCTACCGCTTAGTGATACGTCTCCAATGTATCTATAATTTATGAAGTATTCATGCCAATATACTATCATTCTTGGGTGTTTTACAATCATTTTATAGCAACTTTATATCATTTTTTGGGACTAACCTATTGAACCAGTGCCAGTTGTTGTCTTTTGCTTGTTTTTTACATCACAGAAAATCAATATCAAACGGAGTCCAAACACTGCGAAACTTTTTGTGGATTTTTTATGGGCCAGAAGGAACCCAATGGGCCAGAGCTGCACCTGGGAGGTGCCCCGAGGGGGGCACAACCCACCAGGGCGCGCCAGGGCCCCCTGGTGCGCCCAGGTGGGTTGTGCCCACCTCGGTGGCCTCCCGCACCCCCTCTTTGCACTATAAATTCCCAAATATTCTGAAACCCTTCGGGGTTAACCTAGATCAGAAGTTCCGCCGCCGCAGGGCTCCGCAGCCACCGAAAACCAATCTAGACCCGTTCCGGCACCCTGTCGAAGGGGGGAATCATCTCTGGTGGCCATCTTCATCATCCCGACGGCCACCATGATGAGGAGGGAGTAGTCCACCCTCGGGGCTGAGGGTTGATACGTCTCCAATGTATCTATAATTTTTGATTGCTCCATGCTATATTATCTACTGTTTTGGACATTATTGGGCTTTATTATCCACTTTTATATTATTTTTGGGACTAACCTATTAACCGGAGGCCCATCCCAGCAACAACAACAACAACAAAGCCTTTAGTCCCAAACAAGTTGGGGTAGGCTAGAGGTGAAACCCATAAGATCTCGCAACCAACTCATGGCTGTGGCACATGGATAACACGCTTCCACGCACCCCTGTCCATAGCTAGCTCTTTGGTGATACTCCAATCCTTCAGATCTCTTGTAACGGACTCCTCCCATGTCAAATTCGGTCTACCCCGCCCTCTCTTGACATTCTCCGCACGCTTTAGCCGTCCACTATGCACCGAAGCTTCTGGAGGCCTGCGCTGAATATGCCCAAACCATCTCAGACGATGTTGGACAAGCTTCTCTTCAATTGGTGCTACCCCAACTCTATCTCGTATATCATCATTCCGGACTCGATCCTTCCTCGTGTGGCCACACATCCATCTCAACATACGCATCTCCGCCACACCTAACTGTTGAACATGTCGCCTTTTAGTCGGCCAACACTCAGCGCCATACAACATTGCGGGTCGAACCGCCGTCCTGTAGAACTTGCCTTTTAGCTTTTGTGGTACTCTCTTGTCACAGAGAATGCCAGAAGCTTGGCGCCACTTCATCCATCCGGCTTTGATTCGATGGTTCACATCTTCATCAATACCCCCATCCTCCTGCAGCATTGACCCCAAATACCAAAAGGTGTCCTTCTGAGGTACCACCTGGCCATCAAGGCTAACCTCCTCCTCACACCTAGTAGTACTAAAACCGCACATCATGTACTCAGTTTTAGTTCTACTAAGCCTAAACCCTTTCGATTCCAAGGTTTGTCTCCATAACTCTAACTTCCTATTTACCCCCGTCCGACTATCGTCAACTAGCACCACATCATCCGCAAAGAGCATACACCATGGGATATCTCCTTATATATGCCTTGTGACCTCATCCATCACCAATGCAAAAAGATAAGGGCTCAAAGCTGACCCCTGATGTAGTCCTATCTTAATCGGGAAGTCATCAGTGTCGACATCACTTGTTCGAACACTTGTCACAACATTATCGTACATGTCCTTGATGAGGGTAATGTACTTTGCTGGGACTTTGTGCTTCTCCAAGGCCCACCACATGACATTCCACGGTATCTTATCATAGGCCTTCTCCAAGTCAATGAACACCATATGCAAGTCCTTCTTTTGCTCCCTATATCTCTCCATAAGTTGTTGTACCAAGAAAATGGCTTCCATGGTCGACCTCCCAGGCATGAAACCAAACTGATTTTTGGTCACGCTTGTCATTCTTCTTAAGCAGTGCTCAATGACTCTCTCCCATAGCTTCATTGTATGGCTCATCAACTTAATTCCACGGTAATTAGTACAACTCTGGACATCCCCCTTGTTCTTGAAGATTGGTACTAATATACTCCGTCTCCATTCTTCTGGCATCTTGTTTGCCCGAAAAATGAGGTTGAAAAGCTTGGTTAGCCATACTATCGCTCTGTCCCCGAGACCTTTCCACACCTCAATGGGGATACAATCAGGGCCCATCGCCTTGCCTCCTTTCATCCTTTTTAAAGCCTCCTTGACCTCAGACTACTGGATTCGCCGCACAAAATGCATGCTGGTCTCATCAAATGAGGCCCAGCCCAGAATTGCAGTTTTTTGCCTGTTTTAGGGTTTCGAAGAAAAGGAATATCAAACGGAGTCCAAACGGAATGAAACCTTCGGGAACGTGATTTTCTTAACGAACAAGACCCGGGAGACTTTGGGACTAACCTATGACTATGAGATTATGCAACTCCCGTTTACCGGAGGAACACTTTGTGTGCCACCAAACATCACAACGTAACTGGGTGATTATAAAGGTGCTCTACAGGTGTCTCCAAAGGTACTTGTTGGATTGGCGTATTTCAAGATTAGGATTTGTCACTCCGATTGTCAGAGAGGTATCTCTGGGCCCACTCGGTAATGCACATCACTATAAGCCTTGCAAGCATTGCAACTAATGAGTTAGTTGCGGGATGATGTATTATGGAACGAGTAAAGAGACTTGCCGGTAACGAGATTGAACTAGGTATTGATATACCGATGATCGAATCTCAGGCAAGTAACATACCGATGACAAAGGGAACAACGTATGTTGTTATGCGGTCTGACCGATAAAGATCTTCGTAGAATATGTAGAAGCCAATATGGGCATCCAGGTCCCGCTATTGGTTATTGACAAGAGAGGTGTCTCGGTCATGTCTACATAGTTCTCGAACCCGTAGGGTCCGCACGCTTAACGTTCGTTGACGATATAGTACTATGAGTTATGTATGTTGGTGACCGAATGTTGTTCGGAGTTTTGGATGAGATCACAGATATGACGAGGAACTCCGGAATGGTCCGGAAGTAAAGATTGATATGTGGATAGTAGTGTTTGATCTCCGGAAGGGTTCCAGAATTCACCGGAAGGGGTTCCGGATGTTTCCCGAAATGTTTGGGCACGAGAACACTTTATCTGGGCCAAAGGGGAAAGCCCACGAGGCTTTTGGAAAGTGCAAAAGGAAGTTTTGCGGAGACTAGAGGCTAGACGCCAGGAACCCTGGCGTCTAGGGGGTAGACGCCGGAAACCCTGGCATCTAGCCCTGGAGTCTGAGAAGGACTCTTGCCTTTCGGGTGAAACCGACTTTGAGGAGGCTTTTACTCCAAGTTTCGACCCCAGGGCTCAACATATAAATAGAGGGGTAGGGCTAGCACCAAAGACAGATCAAGAAACACCAAGCCGTGTGCCGGCAACCCCGTCCCCTCTAGTTTATCCCCCGTCATATTTTTCGTAGTGCTTAGGCGAAGCCCTGCGGAGATTGTTCTTCACCAACACCGTCACCACGCCGTCGTGCTGCCGGAACTCATCTACTACTTCGCCCCTCTTGCTGGATCGAGAAGGCGAGGACATCATCGAGCCGAATGTGTGCAGAACTCGGAGGTGCCGTGCTTTCGGTACTTGGATCGGTCGGACGTGAAGACGTACGACTACATCAACCGCGTTGATATAACGCTTCCGCGAACGGTCTACGAGGGTACGTAGACAACACTCTCCCCTCTTGTTGCTATGCGTGTGCGTAGGATTTTTTTTGAAATTACTACGTTCCCCAACACACTCCTCCAAAATCAATAGGAACACAAAACAATTGCAAGCAGGCATAGATAAGAAAAGAAGCCTAGCATTTGCAACAACCATATGGTTGAGCAACATGTAATTGAGGCAACCTAAGAATAGGCACAACCAAAATGATGTGTGTGAGTCACATCAAAGCACTTGAGAAGACTAGTATAAGGATGAGAATTAAGCATCAACATAGTCTTGAGTAAATGAGGTACAAGGTGCAAGACATGTCCTTCCCACACACACGAAGTTAAGAAGGTCACGCACACATCAAACAAATGGGTTCACAAGCTCACTAATAGCAAATTAAAAAATCAAAGCTTGTGACAACCCATGATGAAGATAGGAAATAATGGGCTTGTCAAGACAAGCATGAGGACAACAATCTTCACCAAACATGAGTGCACTAAGATGCAAAGAGGTAAGATATACACTCATACAACAAATGCTTCCATGGAGCCACCAAAGATATAAAAAGTGAACGAAATGGTGGACATGAAAGAATAGGGATATCAACTAGGGATGTAACTTCTCTCACGTGTATAAGATTCTAGGTAGATGATATCCACAAAGAAGGATGTACACATAAAATAGTTACAAAAGGAAAGAATAAGATATCCAAACGGGAATCATAAAATATACCAACGAGGTATTTGCTTGAAAGCATAGCACATGGCTTAATATAATCTTATTATATATTAATGAACTCCAAACACACAACCATCAAAGACATCACAACTAGCAACAAGAGATCATTGAGATCATTGTTGGGATGCTTTGAGAAAGGAAACAAGTATCACAGGAATGAGTCAAGAAATTCATGCCATGATGCAACCTACACAAGGTTGACCCCATTTCTATATATATGAATGAAGTAAATACTTGTTACCGAGATAGCATTGGTATGAAGTCGTAGATCAATAAATTGTCCAAGCTTGGCTCTAATTTCCTCATAGTGCCACCACCTTCATGAATAAGCCAAGCACCCAATGCTTCTCAAATGTACCTAAAACATTTTAAGTACAATATGGTCCCCAAACTTATTGGGTCCGAAGTAGTTAGCATAACTACAACACATAGGGTAAAACCACTTAAATATGTGCATATTGATATGAATTTGAATTTCATGCACATCTTAGCTATTAAGAATTTGATGGATTTACCATATATATATTGGATTAAATAAAGTAAACAAGGCATGTGAATTTACACATAGTAAATATGCATGCACAAGCCTACCAAAATCCAGGGAGATATAGATTGGACAAATGAACACATAACCGTTAATACTTCCAATAGCATCACTGGTCATTCATGTTGTCCAAAATGAATCAAAGTGACAAATCAACATATGATAGCACACAACGTTCAACATATGAACCAAGGAAAACCCAATGAGCATATAAGATATGCATTGCACACATACTCATAGGAATATCTTACTCAAGTAGATATAGGGCACTATAAACAATGAGATAACAAACTCTCATATAGAGCAATAATATGAATTTGAACAAAATGGTATTTCGGGTTATCATTCGGTGTAGAAACCGAATAAGTACATGATCATCTATACTAACACAAGCATAACATGAGAGTTTAGAAATAAACACAATGCTTGGATAGCATATTATTAACATTCCAACTAGATAGATCATCATGCAAAGCAACAATTGGAATGGCGTTAATCAAACGATTTTCCAAATAAGATTTTAAAGATAATCATGGGCAAAACCGCACAAGAATGCCATACGTAAACAAGGCATTGCATGCCACAAAGATATAAGATAATCTCAAATATAAATTCTAAGTGGCATCCCTGAATTGTTCATATTAACAAGGATTATGATATGCACAAAGCATATCACTCCCCCATAATGTGATGATCCATGTATTATACATAAGAGGCATATGAAATCCAGCCAAAGATAATCAATGGATGAGAATTTGAGTTTCGAATGAACTTGACATACCACATAGTGACTAGATAATTAATCTTGCACTATAAATACTAGGTGGTATCCCATATATATACACATTTTAGGTTTGTGATGTGCGTAGAGCATAACACTCCCCCATAATGTGATAATCCATTAATATCTCAAAAAAAGCCAAGGAAGATTCAACTAATGAAGCAATAAAGGCTCGAGACTACACACACAAATATATGACATGCATTGCAACCTACACATGCTAGATAACACAAATCAAGCATATTAGGAGACACAACATATAAAAACACATGCTAGGTACAAAACTTAAACATGCATGGGGCTAGTAACTTTCAATGTAGATAATACAAATACAAGTTACCGCCACGAGGAGCATTGGAATGACAAATATGATGATAATTCACTTGACTTGGTTTGAACCATAATGAATGGTGAGAATAATTTTTCTTCATGAACAAGCCACGTCTCGAATGCCCTCCACACACCTATTGATCAAGTTTGAGCTCGATGGTCCCCAACCACGTCGGGTCCTAAGAAGTTAGTAACAATAGGCTTGGCAACCCAAATGGTCGTATCCACTTTCAAACCACTTTGGGCACCAACATACTTGGCAAACATATTACCATCAACATACTTCCTAAGTGAATAACGATCATTGATAATTGGAGGCTTAGACACATTACCGTTGGGACATGATGAAGATATGTGTCCCTTCTCACGACAAATATATCAACATGTGCTCCCCTTTCTCTTCTTCTTTACTTTCTCAACTTGGAGAACATTATCTTGGTTAAGCATGGGGAGAGGCCTTTCATTATCTTGAGATTGAACTTGAGGCCACTTCCTTTGATGCTTCACACTTGAAGCCTTCTTATTCAATGGACAAGATCTCACATGGTGTCCAACATTCTTGCACTTGAAGCAAATAATGTTGGCCGGATTCTTGACTTGATCTTGTCCCTTCTTCTTGTTCTTGGACTTCATCTTGTTGGAGATGAAATCAAGTCCTATTTTGTCTTGAGGGTCCTTTTGCACACTCAAGGTATTATCAGAACATTTTTCCAAGTCTTTCTTCAAACTAGTGACTTGGGCCTTGAGCTCTTTATTTTCCTCTACAAGGTTAGTATTAACAAAAGAACTAGAGGAAATAGAAGCTTCATTGTTAGAGCAACAAGGCATGGTGAGCAATTCATCACAAGATGTATCAATATCATGTAGAGAGGAATTGCAAGGACTAGCACATGGCAATAAGGTATTTCGAGTAGAAGGTGTGATAATATCCACATGAGACTCACACGATTTTACCTTGGTGACCATAGCCTCATGAGCTAACTTTAGCTCATCATGAGAGATTAGAAGATCCTCGTGAGTGCCCTAGAGCTTTTCATGACTTTCTTCCAATTTCCCATAATTGCTAGTTAGCAAATCAAGTTGAGTCCTAAGATCAACATTTTCTTTTAATATCGATGCTTCACACAAGATAGAGCTAGTAGCACAAGCATCATTATCAATATGAGATGAGCATGTAGAAACTAGAGACTCCGCATGAGTAGCTTGAAGTTCCCCATGAGACTTAGAAAGTTTGGTGAGCTCTCCTTTGACATTCTTGTAGCCAAGGTCAAGGTGCTAAAAATCCTCTTTAAGTTTACAATGAGTAACTTCAATCTCTTCTTTTAAAGACCTCAAATCACTAAGACATTGATGAGCCTTAGCAAGTTCATGTTCAAGTTGTTCACTTTTTGCTTGCTCATTAAGAAATAAGTCATTACATTTTTGAAAGCAAGCAAGAACATCTTGGAACCTTTTATAAGTGTTATTTTTAGCTCTATGAAGAGTTTTCCCAATCTCATAGAGATTTTGAGTCAAGCCATCATCATCATCCTCATTACAACTATCATCATTATCACTAAGAGAAGATGATACCTCATCATTACCTCTTGCCATTAGGCACATGTGAACAAAGGGGGTTGATGATGATTCTTTTGGAGAAGAGGGTTCTTCATCAATCAAGAATGCCTCATCTTTCTTGATTTCCTCTACATGGTTAGTCATAGGACAACTAGAGGAAACCAAAGCATTTCTATCATGGCAACATGGGAGATCAAGCATATCATCACACGATATTTCTTCACTCACCCTGTCATTACCTTGTGCCATGCCACATGTTGGTGAAGTGGAAGATATTGAAGTGTCCAAGTAATTGGAGGTGGAAGCAATAGAGAGTTCTTCATGATTTAAAAATGTGGAGAACTCCTCCATTAACTCCCCGAAAAGAATATTGTCTTCGTCAAGATTGGACCCACCATATATATCTTTAAGTTTGGTCCAAGCCTCATGAGCCAACTTGCAATTTGAGATTTCCTTAAACACTTCGAACGATATAGCTTGGTCAATGGAACTCAAAACTTGACTATCAAGATGCATATCCTCAAGTGATGGAGATTGTCCATACTTTAGATTTGAATCCCCTATAACAACAATCCACAAAGCATTTGGAACCATGGCCCGAAAGTGACAAAGCATGCGCAATCTCCACATAATGTAATTTGTGCCATTAAAACAAAATGTGCCATCGTGCACTAGTTCACTAGTCGACATCGTTACTCTCTAGGCGGTGAAGCCTAATAAGGAGAGACCGGGCTCTGATACCAATTAAAAGGACCACGATGTCGCCTAGAGAGGGGTGAATAGGCGTTTTAAAATCTTTTATGAATTTGGCTATATCCTAATGCGTAAATAAACTAAGCGGATACTTTTCAAGCACAAATCCTAAATATACTAGGCTCACTAAGTGCACCAACAACTTAGCATAAACAAGATGAGACTAACGAGGATATGAGTAAGCACAAGTAAGTCACACAAACTTACTGAATGTATATCACGAGATATGGAAATGAATAATACACACAACCACCAGTAAGCAATACAAGCTTACACAAATTGTATCACAATATATGGAATTTAATGATACAAGCAAACTCAAGTAAGTTACACAAATTTACTTGAGCAATATCACAATATATGGAAGTGTATGACACAAGTTAGTAATTCACACTAATCACAAAGTATATCAATAGTAGCAAGTATGAATTGCGGAATATGAAGTGTAGGCCTAAATAATCTCTACAAGGAAATGGCCAACACAATATAATAAACCACCACAATATAATGATGACGACAATATATAGTGAATGCACGGTCAAATGACCAAAGTAAACCACAAGTAAGGAGTTAGGGTTAGGGATAACCAAAGTCACGGAGACGAGGATGTATCCCAATGTTCACTTCCTTGGAGGGAAGCTAGTCACCGTTAGAGAGGTGGATGTTACCACGAAGGCACACCAACGCCACGAAGGCTCACCCTATTCTCCTTGAGATATCACCACGAAGGTGATTCCCAACCATTGGTGGTAGACCTTGAGGCGGCCTCCAAACCTTCACAAACTTTCCGGGGGACAAATCACAAGTTTATTCCTCACCGGAGCACTCCTACCACCTAGGAGTCTCCAACCTCCAAGAGTAACAAGATAAAGGGGGAAATGCTCAAGACTTGCTCAAATCACAAATTGCTTTGGTCAAAAGAGAGAGGAGGAGTGGGTGTATGCTTGGATGAAATCTCTCTCAGGAACTCTCACAAATCTCTTCGGGGTCTAGCACGAGAAGGCTTAAATCCCTCTCTCTCAAATCCCACCAAAAGCAACTAATGATATTGAGGGATGGGAGAGGAGAGGAACAATGGAGGAGGTCAACAAATGAACCCTAGATCCATGGGATAGTTTTCCCCCAAATGGATTGGAGTTTTGAGGCTCGGGGGAGGAGGATAGAGCTCAAAAGAATGGGGAAATCTCAGATCGAAAAGCCCTAACTCGATGGGGAAGAAGGGTGCCTTATATAGTGCCCCATCAAATCTGCCCATTACGCACAGAAAAACGCAACCCGGAACTTCTGGGCAAGCCCGGAACTTCCGGGCTCCCTTTGGAACAGATATGTGCAAACTCTCTAGTTAACCCGGAGCTTTCCCGGAACTTGCCCGGAACTTCCGGCCCCCGGAACTTCCGGGCTGCCCGGAACTTCCGTCCCCGCAGAAAACAGCCAGCATGCCGAAAGTAAAACATGCATAACTTTTTCATACGAACTCCGATTTTGATGATCTTGGGCTCGTTTTGAAGCTATGAAAAAACCCCAGGTCCTCACATAGAGAACCATCCAAGATAAACCAAAATGGAGGATGCCAAATATGCAAAGGTGTTATCATATATTTGGGAAACCTATTTGGCTTTGGATTTTGTTTGGTATATAGGATAGGAGTGGAATTATGTAGAGAAGATGTTGACTTGAGCAAATCCATCACAAACCCCTTTGATCCCCTCTTAATAGTGCGGGATCCCTATAACTCAAGAATCATAAAAGAGCTACACTACATAGCTATCGAGAATCCATTCTTGAGTGTATATGTTTCTTTGGTGGTCATCACTCCACAACACTAACGTCAAAGGAACTAATACCTTTGACACGAGCCATTCACTTGAGATTGATGTTGATGTTTCTTCTTGGCTAAAGATGAAGGCAAGACATTGGTGAAGTCTTCAAGACTCTCCCCCATACACAATGTGGGAAGCTTTTCTTTGTATTCATCTTCACTTGTCCATCATGTGATCATCCACAAGCTTCAAGCATGTAATCCTTTGGGATGGTTATCTTGAACTTTCCCTTAACAACCATGATCACCAACACTTGTTGTCATCCTCTCATAGACACTTGAAATCTCTCTCTCGATGCGAGCCCATGAGAATCACCTAACCCTTAAAAATATAGACAACACATAGTATGGGTTAGTACACAGAGTGTAATTGATAATTTCTTATCATACCACAAGATCCTATGTGGTGCATCGTTTGCGCTCATGTGTTGACCATTTAGAGTTCGATCTTTGAGCTTCATCTTGGTCAACCTATATCTCTAATCCATGTTTAATCTTGACGTCTTGAAGGGTATATTGAATTCTTCACTTGAATAGCTTGCTTGAATACTTGATCAATCATGACACAACACATGACTCCATTATGATCATATCTTTGAGCCACTCCTAGAATTCATCATTCAAATCATCCTTTTAAGATATTGATCCATTATGGCTCAAACCATAGCTCTAAGCATGGCAACCCTTAATATACTCCAATGAACTTCATTTTGATCATCTCAATGTAATTGTTGCTTCAAAGGAGTTGTCTTCCATTATTCTTCAATCATTTCCAATGGGACTAACCTTCAAATGTATATCTCAATGCAAACATTAGTCCATAATGATTGTCATTAATTACCAAAACCACACATGGGGACTACATGTACTTTCAAGTAGGGGCAGCAAGGCACGTATTGTATTGTTGCCATCGAGGATAACAAGATGGGGTTTTCAACATATTGCATGAGTTTAACCCTCTACATCATGTCATATTGCTTAAGGCGTTACTCTGTTTTCATTAACTTAATACTCTAGATGCATGCTGGATAGCGGGCGATGAGTGGAGTAATAGTAGTAGATGCAGGCAGGAGTCGGTCTACTTGTCTCGGACGTGATGCCTATATACATGATCATACCTAGATATTCTCATAACTATGCTCAATTCTGTCAATTGCTCAACAGTAATTCGTTCACCCACTGTAGAATACTTATGCTCTTGAGAGAAGCCACTAGTGAAACCTATGGCCCCCGGGTCTATCTTCATCATATTAATCTTCCAATACTTAGTTATTTCGTTTGCTTTCTACTTTGCTTTTATTTTACTTTGCATCTTTATCATAAATATACCAAAAATATTATCTTATCATATCTATCAGATCTCACTCTCGTAAGTGGCCGTGTAGGGATTGACAACCCCTTATCGCGTTGGTTGCGATGATTTATTTGTTTTGTGCAGGTACGAGGGACTCGCGCGTAGCCTCCTACTGGATTAATACCTTGGTTCTCAAAAACTGAGGGAAATACTTCCGCTATTTTGCTGCATCATCCCTTCCTCTTCGGGGAAAAACCAACGTAGTGCTCAAGAGGTAGCAAGCAGGATTTCTAGCGCTGTTGCCAGGGAGTCTACGCAAAAGTCAACATACCAAGTACCCATCACAATCCCTATCTCCCGCATTACATTATTTGCCATTTGCCTCCCGTTTTCCTCTCCCCCACTTCACCCTTGCTGTTTTATTCGCCCTCTCTCTCTCTATCCTCCCTCTCTTTCTCTATTTGCCTCTTTTTGCCCGCTTGCTTTTTGTTTGCTTGTGTGTTAGTTTGCTTGCTTGTCATTATGGCTAGTCCCTTATCTTCTCCGTTGTCTCCCAAGAATGAAATTCTAAATTTTAAGCAAAGGGAGGGAGAAAATCTAAAAGATGCTTAGTATAGAATTTGCAATTCTCAAAATAGATCTACCAGGAAGCAATCTACTTCCGTTCTTCTTCGCAATTTTTATGTAGGCATAACTCCCTGGCACAGATATATCCTTGATACTATTACCGGAGGGAACTTCTTGGGTAGCCATACTTTTGATTCTTATAATGCTATGATAGATTTGTTTGGCTCACCCCCTCTTTTGGTTAACGGAACTGTATTAACTTTGGAGCATGTAATGCAAAGGCTTGAAATTATTGAAAATAAGGTTGCTACCATAGAGTTAATTGAAAAAGTGGATAAAAAGATCCACAACCGAATCTCTCAATATGGATCTAAAGTAGGAGTCACTTTGAAAAATATTAAAGAAAAGGAACCCATAGTTAATGAGAAATTAAATCACGATTCCACTAGGATCGGTAAACTTGAGGATATTATTACCAACTTGGGAACCGCTTTTTATTCTGTAAAGAATACTCCAAGTCCTCCCACTAAAATTACCAAGCTTATTTATGTTCCTAAAAATAAGGGTGAATCCTCTAATAAGGAAACTGCGGATCTCAAATCTATAAGTATTCATCCCAATCTTTTTGCTATCATTAAGGAACCATTTGTTACAAATGAATTTTTCGATCTTGTACCTAAAATTTTGATAATAAGTAAAAAGAAAGAAATTCCTAAAGATGGTATATGCCTCATTGAAGAATTACCAACCAAAGATGGCAATACCTAGATCTATACTTGCTTTTTATGCCTAGCTAGGGGCGTTAAACGATAGCGCTTGTTGGGAGGCAACCCAATTTTATTTTTATTCATTGCTTTTTGCTCCTGTTTAGTAATAAATAATTTATATATCCTATGTTTTGGTTGTGTTTGTTTTGTGTTTAATTAGTGTTTGTGCCAAGTAGAACCGTTGGGAAGACTTGGGGAAAGTATTGTTAATCTTGCTGTAAAAAACAGAAACTTTAGCGCTCACGAGAACTGCTGCCATTTTTATTTGGAAAGCGCTATTTAGTTAATTATTTTTGCATATGATTAATAGATATATTCCTCACGTCCAGAAATTTATTTTAGAATTTTTAGGGTTCCAGATCTTGCGCTAGATACAGATTACTACAGACTGTTCTGTTTTTGACAGATTCTGTTTTTCGTGTGTTGTTTGCTTATTTTGATGAATCTATGGCTAGTAAAATAGTTTATAAACCATAGAGAAGTTGGAATACAGTAGGTTTAACACCAATATAAATAAATAATGAGTTTATTACAGTACCTTGAAGTGGTATTTTATTTTCTTTCGCTAACGGAGCTCACGAGATTTTCTACTTTAAGTTTTGTGTTGTGAAGTTTTCAAGTTTTGGATAAAGATTTGATGGATTATGGAACAAGGAGTGGCAAGAGCCTAAGCATGGGGATGCCCATGGCACCCCCAATATAATATAAGGACACCTAAAAGCCAAAGCTTGGGGATGCCCCGGAAGGCATCCCCTCTTTTCGTCTACTTCTATCGGTAACTTTACTTGGAGCTATATTTTTATCCACCGCATGATATGCGTTTTGCTTGGAGCGTCTTGTATGATTTGAGTCTTTATTTTTTAGTTTACCACAATCATCCTTGCTGTACACACCTTTTGAGAGAGCCATACATGATTTGGAATTTGTTAGAATACTCTATGTGCTTCGCTTATATCATTTGAGTTATATAGTTTTGCTCTAGTACTTCACTTATATCTTTTTAGAGCACGGTGGTGGATTTGTTTTATAGAAACTATGGATCTCTCATGCTCCACTTATATTATTTTGGGATTCTTAAATAGCATGGTAATTTACTTAAATAATCCCAATATGCTTGGTATACAAGAATAATAAAAGAACTTCCTTATGAGTGTGTTGAATGTTATGAGAAGTTTGATACTTGATAATTGTTTTGAGATATGAAGATGGTGATATTAAAGTTATGCTAGTTGAGTAGTTGTGAATTTGAGAAATACTTGTGTTAAAGTTTGTGATTCCCGTAGCATGCACGTATGGTGAACCGTTATGTGATGAAGTCGGAGCATGATTTATTTTTTGATTGTCTTCCTTATGAGTGGCGGTCGGGGACGAGCGATGGTCTTTTCCTACCAATCTATCCCCCTAGGAGCATGCGCGTAATACTTTGCTTTGATAACTTGTAGATTTTTGCAATAAGTATATGAGTTCTTTATGACTAATGTTGAGTCCATGGATTATACGCACTTTTCTCACCCTTCCACCTTTGCTAGCCTCTCTAATACCACGCACCTTTCGCCGGTATAATACACCCACCATATACCTTCCTCAAAACAGCCACCATACCTACCTATTATGGCATTTCCATAGCCATTCCGAGATATATTGCCATGCAACTTTCCACCGTTCCGTGTATTATGACACACTCCATCATTGTCATATTGCTTAGCATGATCATGTAGTTGACATCGTATTTGTGGCAAAGCCACCATTCATAATTCTTTCATACGTGTCACTCTTGATTCATTGCATATCCCGGTACACCGCTGGAGGCATTCATATAGAGTCATATTTTATTCTACGTATCGAGTTGTAATTGTTGAGTTGTAAGAAAAATAAAAGTGTGATGATCATCATTATTAGAGCATTGTCTCAGTGAGGAAAGGATGATGGAGACTATGATTCCCCCACAAGTCGGGATGAGACTCCAGACGAAAAAAAAGAGAAAGAAAAGAGGCCATAAAAAAAGAAGAGAAAAGGCCCAAATAAAAAAAAGAGAAAAAGAGAGAAGGGACAATGTTACTATCCTTTTACCACACTTGTGCTTCAAAGTAGCACCATGATATTCATGATAGAGAGTCTCCTATGTTATCACTTTCATATACTAGTGGGAATTTTTCATTATAGAACTTGGCTCGTATATTCCAATGATGGGCTTCCTCAAAATGCCCTAGGTCTTCATTAGCAAGCAAGTTGGATGCACACCCACTTAGTTTCTTTTGTTGAGCTTTCATATACTTATAGCTCTAGTGCATCCGTTGCATGGCAATCCCTACTCACTCACATTGATATCTATTGATGGGCATCTCCATAGCCCGTTGATACGCCTAGTTGATGTGAGACTATCTTCTCCCTTTTTGTCTTCCCCACAACCACCATTCTATTCCACTTATAGTGCTATATCCATGGCTCACACTCATGTATTGCGTGAAGATTGAAAAATTTTGAGAACACCAAAAGTATGAAATAATTGCTTGGCTTGTCATCGGGGTTGTGCATGATTTAAATATTTTGTGTGGTGAAGATAGAGCATAGCCAGACTGTATGATTTTGTAGGGATAACTTTCTTTAGCCATGTTATTTTGAGAAGACATGATTGCTTTATTAGTATGCTTGAAGTATTATTATTTTTATGTCAATATTAAACTTTTATCTTGAATCTTTCAGATCTGAATATTCATACCACAATTAAGAAGAATTACATTAAAATTATGCCAAGCAGCACTCCGCATCAAAAATTCTGTTTTTATCATTTACCTACTCGAGGACGAGGAGGAATTAAGCTTGGGGATGCTTGATACGTCTTCAACGTATCTATAATTTTTGATTGCTCCATGCTATATTATCTACTGTTTTGGACATTATTGGGCTTTATTATCCACTTTTATATTATTTTTGGGACTAACCTATTAACCGGAGGCCCAACCCAGAATTGCTGTTTCTTGCCTGTTTAGGGTTTCGAAGAAGAGGAATATCAAACGGAGTCCAAACGGAATGAAACCTTCGGGAATGTGATTTTCTTAATGAACAAGACCCGGGAGACTTGGACCCTTGCTCCAAGGAACAAAAGAGGCGGTCACGAGGGTGGGGGCGCCCTAGGGCGCGCCCTGCCCTCGTGGGCCTCCTGTTGCTCCACCGACGTACTCCTTCCTCCTATATATACCTACGTACCCCCAAACGATCAGATACGGAGCCAAAACCCTAATTTCACCGCTGCAACTTTCTGTATCCACGAGATCCCATCTTGGGGCTTGTTCCGGAGCTCCGCCGAGGGCATCGATCACGGAGGGCTTCTACATCATCACCATAGCCCCTCTGATGAAGTGTGAGTACTTTACCTCAGACCTAAGGGTCCATAGTTATTAGCTAGATGGCTTCTTCTCTCTTTTTGGATCTCAATACAATGTTCTCCCCCTCTCTTGTGGAGAACTATTCGATGTAATCTTCTTTTTGCGGTGTGTCTGTTGACATCGATGAATTGTGGGTTTATGAACAAGTCTATCTATGAATAATATTTGAATCTTCTCTGAATTCTTTTATGTATGATTGGTTATCTTTTCAAGTCTCTTCGAATTATCAGTTTGGTTTGGCCTACTAGATTGATCTTTCTTGCAATGGGAGAAGTGCTTAGCTTTGGGTTCAATCTTGCGGTGTCCTTTCCCAGTGACAGTAGGGGCAGCAAGGCACGTATTGTATTGTTGCCATCGAGGATAACAAGATGGGGTTTTCATCATATTGCATGAGTTTATCCCTCTACATCATGTCATCTTGTTTAAGGCGTTACTCTGTTTTCATTAACTTAATACTCTAGATGCATGCTGGATAGCTGTCGATGAGTGGAGTAATAGTAGTAGATGCAGGCAGGAGTCAGTCTACTTGTCTCGGACGTGATGCATATATACATGATCATACCTAGATATTCTCATAACTATTCTCAATTCTGTCAATTGCTCAACAGTAATTCGTTCACCCACCGTAGAATACTTACGCTCTTGAGAGAAGCCACTAGTGAAACCTATGGCCCCTGGGTCTGTCTTCATCATATTAATCTTCCAATACTTAGTTATTTCCTTTGCTTTTATTTTACTTTGCATCTTTATCATAAAAATACCAAAAATATTATCTTATCATATCTATCAGATCTCACTCTCGTAAGTGGCCGTGTAGGGATTGACAACCCCTTATCGCGTTGGTTGCGAGGATTTATTTGTTTTGTGCAGGTACGAGGGACTCGCACGTAGCCTCCTACTGGATTGATACCTTGGTTCTCAAAAACTGAGGGAAATACTTACGCTATATTGCTGCATCATCCCTTCCTCTTCGGGGAAAAACCAACGCATTGCTCAAGAGGTAGCAAGGGTTTGTACCGGTAGCTATGTGTTTTATCTCTCTCTCTCTCTCGTGATCTATATCATGGGATTTGTTAATATAGTCGGATCATATGATGGTTCTCCCCTCTATACTCTCGTTGTGATGAATTGAATCTTTACCCTTTGAAGTTTTGTCATGTCGGATTGAATATTCAGAGATGAGAACACATGGTATATGTCTTGCGGTATGAATACTTGAGGTGAGAATTGGGGTATCTTATTGATTCACTTGATATATGTTATGGCATTCAACTCGCGGATTCCCGCGGTGATATTGGGGTAATCTATGCATAGGGTTTGATGCATGTTTTTCTCCGACGAAAACTTTGGGGTCTCTTTATAGTTCTTTGTGTGGATTGAGTGTTATGAATATGAATATGGTTTGGTGTTATTCTAGTACGAACTCTAGGATATATCAAACAGAAACAATAGCTTTGTGTTATTTTAGTATGAATTCTTGAATAGATCGATCGGAAAGAATAGCTTTGAGGTGGCTTCGCACCCTACAAATAATTCCTACCTTTTGTTCTCCGCTAATAGGAACTCGGGAGTGATTCTTTGTTGTACTTTGAGGGGTAATCATATGATCCAACTATGTTAGCATTGTTGAGAGATTGCACTAGCGAAAGTACGGACCCTAGGCCTTGTTTTTAAGCATTGAAACACCGTTTTTGTGCCCGTTTACTATTTTCTACCTTGCTGTTTTTATTTATTCAGATTATTAAAATATATGTCTACCATCAATATTACACTTATATCACCATCTTTTCGCTGAACTAGTGCACCTATACAATTTGCCATTGTATTGGGTGTGTTGGGGACACAAGAGATTTCTTGTATTTGGTTGCAGGGTTGTTTGAGAGAGACCATCTTCATCCTACACCTCTCACGGATTGATAAACCTTAGGTCATCAACTTGAGGGAAAATTGCTACTGTCCTACAGAACTCTGCGCTTGGAGGCCCAACACGTGTCTACAAAAATAAAGTTGCGTGGTAGACATCAAGCTCTTTTCTGGCGCCGTTGCCGGGGAGGTGAGTGCTTGAAGGTATATCTTTAGATCTTGCATTTGAATCTTTTAGTTCTTGTTTTATCACTAGTTTGGTTTATAAAATAAAACTACATAAAAATGGAATTGAGGTTGCATCGTATTATTGATCATCTTTATAATATCTTTCTTGAAAATGATGGATCGGAAAATTGTGCTCAATTGTTAGAAGAAGAAGTCAACAAAATGTTCGGCACAAAATATTTGAATGATGAGCATGATTGCAATGTTGTTAGTATGAATTCTTTGAATATCCATGATGCTAATGATATGCAAAGCCATAAGCTTGGGATGCTATGTTTGATGAAGATGATATTTTTAGTCCCCCAAGTTTTGATGAGAAAATTTATTATGATGATTGCACATCCCCTATTTATGATGATTATATTGATGAAAGTGGATTCAGAGAGGACATGACTTTATTTAATGATGAATCCATTATTTTGGAAGAGGTTGCAATTGATTATGACAACAAAGTTGCTACCTATGATGATTATGATGATGACATGTATGCTATATTTAATAAGTATAACGATGAAACTTGTCATCATGGTTTTAAGTTTCAATCGCATGGTAGTTATTTTGTTGAGTTTGCTCCCACTACTATTCATGAGAATAAATTTGCTTATGTGGAGAGTAACAAATTTTCTATGCTTGTGGATCATGAAAAGAATGCTTTATGTGATGGTTATATTGTTGAATTTCTTCATGATGCTACTGAAAATTATTACGAGGGAGGAACACATTCTTGTAGGAATTGCAATAATATTAAGTTTTCTCTCTTTATGTTGAAAGTTTTGAAGTTATGCATGTTTTGCCTTCCTATGCTAGTTGATTCTTGTTCCCAAAAGTTGTTTGCTCACAAAATCCCTATGCATAGGAAGTGGGTTAGACTTAAATGTCCTAGTCATATGCTTCATGATGCTCTCTTTGTGTTTCAATTCTTATCTTTTATATGAGCATCATTGAAATCATCACGCGTAGCTTAAAAGGCATAAAAGAAAAGAGCTTGTTGGGAGACAACCCAACACTTTTACCTATTGTTTTTGTGTGTTCACATGCTTATGCTAGTGTAGTAATCGTGTTTTATTTCTTTTGTTTCAATAAGGTGCCAAATAAAGCCTTTAGGATCTTGTTGGGTGATAGTTGCTTTGATCTTGCTGAAAAACAGAAACTTTTGCGCTCACGAAAATAATTCTAGTTTTTAACATATGCGTGATAAAATGCTGATTATTTTTTGTAGAAGATCAATAGAAAAATTTCTCAGGTTGTCCTAATTTTTCAAAAAAAATGGAGTAGCAGAAGTATGGTTTGAGTACAGATTACTACAGACTGTTCTGTTTTTGACAGATTTTGTTTTCAATGCATAGTTTGCTTGTTTTCTAGTTTCTATGGCTTATATTG